>NW_021145693.1:49971-64068 GCF_002837175.3 Physeter macrocephalus | reverse complement strand
CCATCTGCTCCTTCACAGTCTTACTGATCCCACGGGCTCCCCTTCCCCCCCATCCCACACCCCACATTCGACCTGGTGACTACATTCACTACTGTAACTCTAATTTCCTGGGAAGGTGCAAACATTCTGTATCCTGCGTGGGGAACGGGTTACAGAGTGTACCTGTCTGTCAAAACTCACCATGTCTGTGCATTTCACTATGTAAATTACACTTCAACACCAACATGTGTGTATGTGTTTACATACGTATACCCCCCTGCCACACACACACTCACTGCACCACCACTGCCCTGGCCACCTCTGGATCACTACCACATCCTCTTCCCAGGTCCCCCAGCTCCCGCCCTTGCCCCCATGCCCGCTGCCCAGCCGAGTCCCAGTGCAGTGGCCAGCAAGATCTCTGAGAGCACGCCAGGCGTGGGACTCCTCTACTCGAGCCACATGGAGGGCCCGTGCGTGCGGGTCCTCCAGCCAGTCCACTGCTCACTTGGCCTCACCTCCTGCTGCTTATGCCTCCCGGTGTTGCTCCCACATCCTTGCTCTTCCTCAGACCCACCAGGCAAGCTTGCTCTGGCCATTCTCGCTGCCTGAAATGCTCCTCCCATAGAGGGCCGCTTTCCTCACCTCCATCAGGCCTAGGAGGTTGCCATGATGCCCTGTCCAGGTGCCCTCCCTCCAGGAATGAAACACGCCCCCCCCACCGCCCCCAGCTGTGGGAGTGTTTACAGCCTGTGACAGCTCCTCAGCGGAAGAACTGCTTCGACCAAGATCAGGCCTCCTGGTGGGGACAGCCTGCTCCCGATGACTGTGGACGTGGGAGTATAAAGGCCTGAGCCCCTCATCCCAATTCGGGACAACTCTGAAGGGCTCACCCAGCCCCCCAGAAGGGCCAGTTGCAGCTTCTGTGGTACGTGCATTACCGACCAGCTCCTACCTGTCCAGCCCTGCTTCCCTCACACCCCGCAGGCGGGGAGTCCAAGAGCACCCCAGGTATGTCTTGGGCACACACACATCCAGCTCACCGCTTGCTTCCTGCAACAAGGTCTGCTCACATGTTACCTTCTCACTCAGGCTTCCTCAAAGAACCTTATTTAATACTCCTCCCACCCTACTCCTACCCCAGGGCTTTCTCCCGCACTCACCCACCTACCACTCTCGTTTATGAGGCCTGCCCTCTGTCACCTCAGTAAGCTCCCCTCCTGCATCTCCGTTTCTCCTTACAGAAACTTACTGTCTCAGTTCCCATCTGCCAACTGTACTGTCAGGGATGCTTCCTTTCTGCAGCAAGTCATAGAGAATTTCAAGGGTAACCTACTAAGTCACGTGACAAGTCCTGAGAAGGGTTGGCTTCAAGTTTCATTCATAGCAGCGTAAGCAGCCACTCCTTCCACCTTCCCCTCCTGTCATCCTCGGTGTGAGCCCTGTCCTGAGGGTCACAGACGGGCTGCCACATACAGACGCAGTGAAGTCCAGGAGAAGAGAGATGGGCCTCTCGAGCATCTCTTCTTACCTGATTATTCCCCAGAAACCCCGAGCAGACATCCCCTCCCAGTCCTACTGGCTAGAATGGCATCACATGGCTGTTCCCCAACGAGGCCTGGGCACTCACCCACATTCCAGCTCAGGGCTATCAAGACCCTGAAGAAGAGGGCAGACAAGAGGAAAACCCTGGGGTTATGATGGAAAAGAAGAAGTGGGTGGGCGTCCAGTGTCCACGACATGCCCTCCCTGCTCTTTAATGATGTGGATGAACCGATGGCCCGCTCCTGCCTCCAGGTGTTGCTGCTCGTCTCGGCAGGATAAAATGAGCTTGCATCAATGTATGGTCCCCAGGGCTCATTCCAGACCCATGTTTCATGAGCCAGACACCTCTGCAGTCCAAAGGCAAACACCCTGGATGAACAGGGTAGCCTCGTACCTCTGGGGAAAAGGAGGGGTCAAGGCAGGCAGCAGGTCCCCTCCATGGCCAAGGCCAGGCACTGTCCAGAGGTCCCCAGCTGTGTAACTACAATTCGACTCATAAGGTGAAAACATCTTTTTAACCACTCCTTAAATTAAAAGAAATATTTAAGAAAACCTCATTTCCTAGCCCTCATCTCTACTCTGTTCTCAGCGTACTAAAGAAATCAACTCTGAGCGTCTCCAATCCACACAGCTACCTGCCTCTACCCCGTGTGCACCTCTACCACTGACCTCCCTGCCTCCGTCAGGGCCTCTCACCTACCAGCTCCTCTGGGGCCTTCCAACCACATCCAGCCTCCTCAGAAACGCCCCATGCTCCCCTCTCGCAACCCCCAGAAGGAGTCCAAGCTTCTAGGCAGGTGCTCACGGCTCTGCCCTGCAGCCCCACCTGCCATCACCCGCACAATCTCTGTGCTAACATGCTCCACATGCCAGCCCTCCCTGGGCCTCCACTCCTGATGCTCCCACAGCAGCGGTGCCTCCTCTGCCTCACAGTCCTTCTGTGGTCCAGACTCAGCCCAAGGGCACGGCGCACCCACAGACCATGCCCTCCTCCCCAGGCTACCGTCTGCCCTGCATTCTAGAATGTGGTCTGTTCCCCTCTCCCACCTGGCACAGTTTTCGTGCACAGGGAGAGTCTTTTTACCTCTGATCCCCACAGAACTTCTCTCCAGAAGGGTTCAACGTTCAGTGCATAAATCAGTGTAAATCCCACAAGTGTATTATCTAAGGCAAGATCCCACCCAGTTTTCTTCCAAATCCTCTTCAGATGTATTCTGGTTATTTTAAAAAATCACCCTACTGTCTTCAGGTGTTAAGTCAGTGTGACACTGTGAAGAGAGCGTGCATTTCCTGAGCCTTCGCAGGTGAGCAGGCAGCAGCCAAGGCAGCCGTTACCCGCTTCACTTAACAGACCAGGATAAGAGACGTAAAGAACCTTCTGTAACACACTTTGGTGAGCAGCAGAGCACAGAAACTCAAGAACAGGACTATGACTCCAAAATAACAGGCAAATTCCTCGTCCTCAAGAAGCTTACAATCTAGTTGGATGGATGAAAAGGCCAAATAACAATATAAAGGTACTCTCCCCTAGAGCAGTTTCCCAGCCTCGGCACTATGGACGGTTGGGCCAGGTGACTGTTGCAGAGGAGTGTCCAAGAGGCCGCAGAGCATTCTAGTTCAGTGGTATCCTGTTCTCCACCCACAGTCCACCCCCTCCAGCTGCGAAAACCAAAAATGTCTCCAGACTCTGGCCTGTTTGAGAAGCCCTGATCTGGGCCAACTGCACAGGTTACCTGAAGGACCAGGGCAGTCACAAAACATCACTGCCGGGATCCCTCCTGGCCTGTTCTCAGAGCAGCTGTGCAGAGCCTTTCCACACCCAGGCCAGCTTCATTACTGGGTCATCCTTCCTTGAGTTTCCCCTTCAAACTGACATTCATTTTCACTCAGGTGCAGGACATGCCTCAGTAGAATGTCTTAAATCCTTTGTGGAATGAGAAGAGGTAGGGAAAAGAATCCAATCATAGGACAGGAGAAAAACACATACCATAAAGCAATGCAGTTAACTGACAAATTATCCCATTATTGAAAATTTGTCAAACACCTTTTTACAACACTGCCAGAAACCAAAGGAGAATGAGTGTCCTTTCAGTCCTGGCCCTTCTGGTTAGAATGGGCTTCACTGAAGAGCTGTGCATGAACACGGCAAGAATTCCAGAAAAACTCTCAGGGACAAAGGCCCAGCGATGGGAAGAACCATGAATCTCAATGATTCTCAACATACAAACTACATTTTCCTACAACCAAAAACCCAACTGCTTTCAGTTTCTAACAAATATATGGTCATAACCTAACTTAGAAATAAACCTTATTTTGGCCAAGCCTAAAATAAAATACGTAAGGAATACCATATCCAAGAACACAGAGTAAAACACGTGTGTGTGTGTGTTGTGTGTGTGTGTGTGTGTGTGAACAGTGCCTGGCATATAACTTCAACTTTACCAAGGCCCAGAAAGTGGAGTCACAAACCCAAGAACCTACAGCTAATAAATGATGACATCCTGAATCCAGTCTGATTCCACGCTCAAAGCTCAGTACTGTGACATGACTTCAAGATTTAACCGATCACCTTAGAACAGTGATTCTCAACTGGGGGTGACCTGGCCAACAGAGGACACTAGCAATGTCCAGAGACAGTTTCTGTTGTCACAACTGTGTGTGTGTGTGTATGTGTGAGTGAAGATGCTACTGGCATCTGGAGGGCAGAGGCCAGGGATGCTGCTAACATCCTACAACACAGATTGGTCTCCACAACAGTTATGTGGCCCAAAATGTCAACACTGCTGAGACTGAGAAACCCTCCCTTAGAGGAAAGATCTCACTACTATCATCAACCAGGAAAACGAAGACTGAGAGCACACCTGCACCCAACAGACACTTCTCTCTGCTTTCAACTTGCCCGCTTACACTATTTGATGAGTCCCGCCACCTCAGGGAAAACGCAGGGCTCTCTGCTCCCTCCCTCTTCAGGCTCTTAGACCCCAGAAAAAGTATGTTCAAGCTGCATAATCAGTCAGGAGACTGAATGCAGAGTCAGGAAGCCAGAAAGTGCAGTGATGCTCTCTCCAAACCACCATGGTCTTTTGGGTTCCTTAATCCAAAGCACGTTCGACTTTACTGGCCACCACCCACCACTTGGGCTCCTGGCTAAGCGGCGCTCACCCCCAGCAGCTCCCCCTATTCACCAGTCTTTAAAGGACAGCTCAGTACTGATCCAGACCAACAGTATGTCCTTCAGGAGAGCAGTAATTTACCCGACAGTCCTGAACACTCAATGAGACGGACGATTCCAGGAGATTTTAAAAGAAAGGAAACTTGACAAAGAACAGGTTTAAAAGAGTCTCAATTTCTTCTGTTATCTCGGTGAGCACTTCGTCTTCCTTCCCAAGCGAACACCACAATCACACTACGAAGAAGGCAGGGCAAATACCATCAGGTTCTACTCAAGGGCAGTGGAGAGGCTGCAGCAACAAGAGGCCCTGGGCCCACAGCTCAGCCCACCCTGCCAGGCGGGGACTACTGGCTGCGGCCTGGCTGCAGACTCTCTCTCGTTTGTGCCTAAACAATAGCTTAAGCATCCTGACTTACTTGTGGCTACACAGCATAAAACTTGTGTCCTACAAAGGAGATTATCACGAAGTTATAAATTACATAGCAGAAGGGAGGCTGGAGGAGGGTGCACAACACACACAACCTTATCTAGGCAGTGTCAAAATGAAAATTCCTTCAGACTTCACTTGCACAGCAAACTAGCTCATCGTAAAAACTTTTCCCTTCCTGATTCACAAGCACCACAATTTATAATTACTGAACATTTATCCAGTTCTCCAGGGAAAGATCTCACACTACACGTCAGGAAATGCGCTTGGGGACCAACACAGGAGAAATGAAACCAGAGTTCACTGCTTTTGCTTTCACATACTGTCAACCTAGCTGTCTTAGTAAGTTATGGCAACCTCAGCTCTCTTACCTGCATCAGGCAACGTTTATCACAGACCCTCTACGTGAAAGGCATTGCTGAGTGTGGCAGGGAATGCAGAGGGGAGCGAGGCAGTCTGCGCCCTAGGGGTACAAGGAATGTACACCCACAGGGACAGAGCGCATATAGTGGAGTAACTCAAGAGGAATGGTAGCAAAAGGAAAAGGGGACCTCACCCGGGCCCTGAAAAACGAGAAGGATGTCCTGCTAGAAGATGGAAAGGCTGCAGCAATAGAAAGCAGGCATGCTGAGATCAAATTCAAAACCAAAAAGCAACACACTTAAGAAAGGCAAAAGCATCTACCCAACTTGTTCTAAAAGAAAACTAGCTCCCTCTAGTCGCACAGCAAAGTAGAAATGAGGAACAAGACAAAGTCAGGGTGACTCTTTTGCCTACCAGCAGTCGGGCCATCCAGGCTGCGGGCCCTCAGCTGGAGTATTGCTCCCTGGGCTCACTGCTACCGGCAGGGGATGGGGGCTCGCTCCCCTCACCTTCCTAGGGAGCGAAGGCCAACTCCTGCAGCAAGTGTGCGGGCCAGGTAGAACTACAGCAAAACTGCTGGTTACCGCGCTTCTCTGTACCAGAGTCTCTTCTCAACCAGAGGACTGCATGAGTCCGCTCCCTGGGTGTGCTTTAGGGCCGCTGCCCCAGAGCTAAGGCAGGCCCTCTCCGAGCACACACCTGTGCCCCGTGGGCCCCATCCGAGTCGCCCTCATGCTCCAGCTCAGTGTGAACGTAATTCCCCGGGCTGGGGGACCTCAGCCCAGAATCACGGTTCCCCACCTAAAGCACTGTCACCAGATCCAGCCCCTCTGGCATGGCAGGACGTGCCCATTCCAGGTCTACACCCCGCCACTGAAAGGCCACTCCGCTCCAGTTTCACACACTGGACCGTCCTGGCACATCCCGGCCGGCGCCCAGGGCCGCTCCCGGGGCCGGGTCGCTAACCCTGCCCGGACCACGGGCGGGCGGCCGAGGGCTCGGAGCAAGGGCCGGGGCGAGGGCGGACGTGGCCGAGCACGTGCCCGGTTCCCGATCTCCTCGCGCGAGGACAAAGTCCGCGACCGCCGGCCCCGCGGCGCGGGCACCGGGCACTCGGCGTCGGAGCGAGGCGGGCAGGCCTGCGCGCGGCTCCCACCTGGCTTCAGACCACGGCCCGTCTCCAGGCTCGCCCCTCCGCAACCCCCGCGCGCACTCACCATTGTGGTTGACCCAGGTCGGCTTCAGGAGCTTCATTGTTCGGCCGCCGCCGCCGCCGGGCTGAGGCGAGAGCCGCGTCCCTCAGCGCGCCCGGGCCATGGAGCCGCCGCCGCCCGCGCCGCCCGCCCTCCAGCCGCCGCCCGCCCCCCGCCCTCAGCGCCGCCGCGCCATCGTCGGCCCGCGTCCCCCGCCGCCGCCGCCGCCGCCGACCCCCGCGCTCGGCCGCCGCCGCCGCCGCCACAGCCGCATCCCCCGCGCCGCTCCTCCTCCAGCGGCTCCCGGGCAACGCCGGAAGTCACGGCGCGCACCTGCCAAACAGCCCCGGCGGGAAACCGCTCCCCGCGCGCACGGGCCGCCCGGCTCCTCGGCCGGCCGGGAAGGCGGCTCCTCTTCGGGTCCGCCCCGCACGGCCGCGAGCGAGGGGCCGGCCGGCAGGGAGCGCGCGGACGGGCGAGCGGGACCTGGGGTGTGCCCCGGCCGGGCAGGGCCGGGCGGCGCAGACGGCCTGGCTGCTCCGCCCGCCGGTGCGGAGCCGACTAATTAACAGGCTTCCACCGCCCCCAGCGCGTGTTCATTTGTCGCCCGCGAGCGCAGGCCACGTGCCGTGCCGGTGCAGCCACCGCGGCCCGGCTCCGACATCGGCGAACGAGCCGGAGCGTTTACTGGACGCCCAGGCCGCCTCACGTGCGCGGACTCTTAGCCGCCTCGGCCCCGCCGGCCTCACTGCGGGTCTCGGCCCTCGCGGGGCGCAGGCCGAGCGTCTTGAGAGCGGCAAGGGAGCGGCGCCCGCGGGAAGGAGGCCCCCGATCGGCGCGAGGTGCGAGGCGCCGGGCGCGGGGCGGGGCCACGTCGGAGGCAGAGCTAGACGCGACGGCCGGAACGCGGAATCGCGGGGCTGCGCGGCTGTCGGACCCGAGAGCGGCGCACCGCGGGCCGGACCGCCTAGGGGCGCGCGCCCGGAAGCGGCCGTCGGCGACCGGGAGGCATGGCGGTCGCGGCGCTGGGGGCGGCCTCGCACGCTCTGCGCCCGCCAAGCCGGTGAGCGCGGAGGGGCCGGGGCGCGGATGCCCGGGGCGCGCGGGGACGCGGATTGAGAGCTTCCCTGCTGGCCTTGGCGGTCTCACCCCGCAGTAACGGGGCTCGTGACCTTAACAGGGAAGCGGGCGTTGATACACACTCGGTCTCTTCCAGGCTCCTGGGAGCGCGGCCGATACAGACGAGGGACGCGCACCAGCGGGCCTCGTTGCTGTCCTTCTGGGGACTCGTGCCCATGAGGTAACCCGCCCGCGGGCCCGGCCTGGGGGGTCGCGCACGGGAACCCAACGAGCAAGGATGCTCGATGTTCAGTCTGCGAAGTTTCTCAGTTAAATTTAGATGGATGCCCTTATTATGTCTTTTCATATGAAATACTGTTATGTCTGTAATCAGAGGTCAAAAATTAAATTCAAAAGTGCTTTAAAGAAAAGTTAATTAGCTCTCAAGGGATTCTTGTGTAAAATTTTAAAGAACACAAACAGCACTTCCGTTTCTTACTCTCCGGAGAGGTGGGGGGAGGTGAGAGGATTCTTTTTTCCACCTGGGACCCTGAATACTTTCTAGGGACTTCATTCATAAAACTCAGTCTTGATGCTAGAGATTCGGTTGTTCTGAATAGTAACTTATCAGCATAGGAGATGTGTTCCTGAGGGTAAATCAGACTTTTGTCCGTGCTCGAGGATAGGGAAATTTGTTAAGAAATCTCAAAAAGTATAAACAGGAATTTGCCAGTTATTTTTATTATACTGTCTCTCAGTCAAATCATTTTTATAAATCACAAATCCATTTAAAATGTGAGTAACGAGCTTCTAATAGATAAACAACAAGGTTCTATAGTGTAGCACAGGGAACTATATTCTATATCCTGAAATAAAGCATAATGGAAAAGAATATTAAAAATGTGTATATGTATAAATGAGTCACTATGCTGTACAGCAGAAATTAACATTGTAAATCAACTATACTTCAATTAATAAGTAAATAATGTGAGTAACGAGCTTCTAATTCATCAGTTTAGTATTTTCACTTTTCAGTGCTATCCCAAGGCCCACCTGAAACCCCTCACTAAAGATGAGCACTTCCCTTTAATTTATACCCTGACACCCCATGGAGTTTTTCCACGCCTTCCTGGGTTGACTGCGCCCACACAGTTCTCATAATGACCCCCCGTGGAGGCCGCCTCCCTGCCACACTCAGCATGGGAGGCCAGGCCCACACGGTCCTTTCCTGCGGGAGAGCTCAGTACAAGTTTGCAGGCACTTTCCCTGGTGCCATGTCTCTGCACGTTCACGAGGCCAAAGAGGAAAATGTTTAGTGTTTCCTTTATCCTTTAGAGCAGAACCTCTGCAAAAGAAGAAGAAGGTAGACCCTAAAAAAGACCAAGCAGCAAAGGAGCGCTTGAAAAAGAGGATCCGACGACTGGAAAAGGCGAGCCAGGAGCTCATTCCCATTGAGGATTTTATCACGCCCGTCAAGTTCTTGAATGAAGCGAGGTACGGGCCCTCTAGGGTTGAGGTCTTCAGAGCAAAGGAGTTCTGTGACCTTCAGGAAGTTCTGTCTGCACTTCACACCTGTAATGAGAAGGGGTCATAGGCTTGGGCTGGCTTGGCCCTGTTCTGAGTCCTCTTCTCCTGGATTGTCTCATGGGAGGTGGAGAAAGCCTTCCTGGGCGCTGCTCCTGAATGGCTGATTGTGGGAAGGAAGCTCAGGGCAGATGCTGGAGCGAGTTTGGAGTGTTGCTCTTGCAGAGGAGTTTAGCTGTGACTGACGACTGGGGCCTGCAGCTCTTACCCCTTCCTGCTGGTAGGAAACCCTTAGCCTCCTGCTCTAGGATGCAAATGCTCATAGCTGGGATGTGTTGTGTGTGGGGTTGGTGGGATTGCTGCCTTCTTGTCAGAAGTGCGTACCATTTATAAAGTAGTACCTCGCCATGTAAGTGGGACAAGGCAGGTACTTTTTTGGGTCTCCAGGGCTGATACAGGCTCTTGACTCCCTGGGATATTGGTGTCCGTTTTCATAACACCATTTGACTTTTCTCCAAAGCCACGTTTCCCCACCAGCAGGCTCTGCTTGGCACAGAGGACGTGCTGCCACAATCTGCTGAGAGCACTGTTGTTTCTTTTCTTCACGTAAAGAAAATGGCAGTGGTTCCAGGTGTCAGTTGCTGCTGCTGCCACATCCAACATTCTGTCCCTTAATTTGTCCCTAAGTTCCATCTGCGTCTGGCAGTGGGGACACTTGGGTCCTGTGCAGTCGGTCCGCGCCCCCTGGTTCATGCCCTTGGCTCTGTGTTCCCAGGCAGCGGCCGCCAGTGGAACTCTCCTTTGAAGAGAACGAGCGGAGAGCCCTGCTTCTGAAGAAATGGTCACTGTACAAGCAGTGTGAGCATGAGATGGAGAGGGGCACCATTGCATCCCTGCTCGAGGCCCAGCGGGAAGCTCTGCAGGAGCTGAAGCTCACGTCCCCAGAACTCCATGCCGAGGCCACCAAGCGGGACCCCAGTCTGTTTCCCTTTGAGAGACAAGGGCCAGACTACACGCCGCCGATCGCCAGCTACCAACCCCCGGAAGGCAGGTACCACGACATCACCAAGGTGTACACACAGGTGGAGTTCAAGAGATAGAGCTGCAGGCAGCTGCCCTCAGGACGCTGCCCTCGGGAGCCTGCACCCCCAGGCTCAGGCCTGCTGTGAATAAATGCATTTAACCAAGTGTCTGTCTTAGGTCAGAGTCACAGTTAATTCACCTGAGCATGCACGGGGGTTGGGGAGGCTGCCCTTCTTTGCCTGGTACTGGGGAGAGGAAGGCCAAAACATTGACCACTGCCCTCCAGTGAAAAGGAGGATTCCAACTGTGTGGGGCAGATGCCACCAGCAAGAGGCACAAAGTGACCCCAGGAACGGAGGTGAAGGACCTGCAGCTGTGCTGTGTGTTGCCTGCACCCGGAGGAGAGGCAGGGCTGGCTTTGGGTTTCAAGCTGGGGGGTATGGGGGAGGCTGAGGAGAGTGTTGAGCGGCAGGGATCCCACTGCGTGAGGCCATGTGTCCTTCGGGAGGGCATGATGCCTGGCCGGGCAGAGGCCGCTGTTAGTCTGGAGCAGGGAGTATATGAGTGAGCTCTGGCGCCAGAACAAAACACCACAGACCAAGGGGCTGAAACAGCTCACATTTATTTCTCTCAGTTCTGGAGGCTGGATGTCCAAGATCCAGGTGTCGGCTGGGCTGGTTTCTCCCAAGGCCTCTCTCCTTGGCGTGTAGGCGGCCATCTTCTCGTGTACCCACGTGATCATCCCTCTGTGTGTCCGTGTCCTGATTTCTTATAAGGACACCAGTCATTGGATTAGGGCCCAGCCACGCGACCCCATTTCACATTAAGCACCTCTTTAAAAGATCCATCTTCAAATACTCTCACTCAGAGTGGCAGGGGGTTAGACCTTCCCTGGAGGAACTGGGGTTACATAATGCAGTCTAACAGTGAGGGTGTAGTGTATGCAGAGGTCCACTTGTACCCCTTGCATCACCACCTTAGAAAGGCTTTGGTTCTTCACCACCTTAGTGCAAACAAACCAGCGGAACGCTCCACCTGAGTAAGAATTCAGATTATCCATTTTCCTAGAGGGCCCTGGCTACCCAACCCCGGAAAATCACACCCCGCCCCCACCTCATCAGCATGTGGCCCTTTCTCTGCCTAAAGCCTCCAACCTTCTCCTCCAGGTCTAGGCTCGGACCCTGAGCCTCCCCCACCTCCCAACTTATAGATTTCATCCACGAGGTTGTTATGTATGATCAAGTCAGTGGGTCATGGCCAGCTGTTTTGTTTTAACCTTTTATTTAGAAGTAATCATAGATTGACAAGAGGTTGGAAATCAACAGGGAGGTGCTGTGTGTGGTTCCTCCGGCTCCCCCCAGTGTCACATCTTACAGGGCCAGTCATGCCAGCACCCAGAGATAGGCTGTGCAGCCAGAATAGGTCCAGGCTCCCAGATGTGGCTGTGCTCATCTGTGTGTCCATGTGTCACAGCACAGCCACCCCTGCGGTCCTGCACTACAGGATGCTGCCCCATGTCCCTGACCCCCGGCCCCATAATCGTCCGCATCCCTGTAATTACGTCCTTTCACGGCGTCATGTAATGGAGCCAGGCCCAGCAGCAGTGTCTCATAGGGTGGGGGCAGGTGCTGCTCCGCGAAGCCCAGCTCAGTGACAGTGCGCCATGTAACAGGATGTACCAGGTCACAACGCAAACTGCTTATCATCGTGGGCTCTGTCCCCAAAGTCTGAAAGATGGTGCTCTTCCTTGTCACTGTCCATTTTCTTCACAGCTGATGTTTGAACGTTCATGTCTGTCTCCTGAACTTAACGGGACTCTGAGGCCACTTGTCCCTTTCAAGCCTGTGGTCCCAGGGTGTGCAGACATGAGGGGTGGACATGGGTGGACAGAGGAACATTTTCCAGGGTGACGATCATCTGCGGTGGAGCTCGCTTAGCATCTAAGAAGTTGTGGGACTCCTGATGGAGCCAGAACCTGGCCACAGGCGCCCACGGCCCTAACCCAGCAGCAGCAGGAGGGCGGCTCCACCAGGAGCGGCTGCCATTCCAGACAGAAGGCCTCCCTGCCTAGGTTTCCGAGCAAGGAGGACACAGGTGGAGCTGTAGCAGCCTCCCTCTCCCTCCTCGGCCAGAAATGCCCGTGAACGCAGCCACGGTGGACGGACCCTGGTTGCCTCAGACACACCAGGGCTCCCCACTGCAATGGGGGGACCCTGGGTCTTCTTTATACTCACCTCTGCTGCGGGAGTCCTTTGTGCACACCCCACCACTCGAAGGTACACAGTCACAAAGGACTCTTGGGGCGTACAACAGCAAACACACATGATGGGAGATTTTACTCTTAATGTATGCCCTTCTGAAGTGATGGATTATTTTGCCCCCAAGAATGAGTTAAATGATGTTGAACCACCACCTCTGGCCAGGTCGTGAGGGAGGCACTGAGATGCCGCAGGCCTGACCCTCAGCACCACATGGTGGGGCCTATTACGCGGCACAGATGCTAAATCGTTTCACCCGTAATAAAGAGACCTCTAAAGAACTAGTGTTCTCGTTGGTACAAATACATATATTTTAAAAACATCCACAAGAGTGTAAACATACAAAATTCTAATACTGGCCAGGACAACAATGTCAGGTTATAAATCTAACCCTTTCAAAATTAAACTGGATTTAATTTTCAGCTTCTGTTTGGAATCAAACCTGTGAAATGTCTTTTGATATACTCCACATTTTCAAAAAACGACCAATGGAAATTCTGAGGGAAGGAGACCAAAATTCCATGTGTCTTGGGCTTGGGTGTCTTCAGCCAAGAGTATAGGAACCCTCTTTACACAAGGTTGTGTGTCCTGGAGCTGTGGGCCGAGGAGGTGACGCCGCCCGCGCCTACAGAGCAGAGGGAGTGGCCGTGGTGGGAGGACACCTGTGGCCAGCACTGCGTGGCCGTCACCAGACCAGGGCCAGACGGGGCCACCTACGCATCCACACGGATCCGGGCTGCCCCTCAAGTGTTCAACTGAGGAGCCCAGCCCTTGGGATGGCCTCTCCTTGCTGCTGTCCCCAGGCCTGCCCGTTGGCCGCCCACAGGGACACGCGGGGGTGCCTGGCTTCCTGGAGCTGCACGCTGGGTGAACTGGCTCTGAGTGTGGCGGGGCAGGCGAGGCTGGAGACGGGGACTCTGTGTCCCACACCAGGCGGAAGCTCCCAGGGACCTTCTGGACTATTTGGGCCTGTCACCGGTTGTTGTCCTGGGGCAGAGGGAGGTGCCAGTCTGCAGGGGGGCTCTGCCTGGGGGCCCACACCAGGCCATGCTTCTGTGCAGCCCGGACTCTCGCCTGCTCGCTCTCACGTAGGGACCGCTGCAAAGGAGACCTGGTCACCTGTGGCCTCACGGGTGCCCTGTACCTCCCTCCTCTCGGTGCCCACCCACACACATGCCAAACGCAGCCCAGCAAGCCCTGGTGAGTGCAGGGTGGGGTGGGGTGGGGGTGGTTACCACACACACATCTAGATCATTCTCCAAGCTACCGTGAAAAACCTACTGTGCAGATGACCATTTTGAGAATATTTTTAATTCTCCTGGGCCCCAGGGCTTGATGCCTTCGGTTGACCTAATCAGATTCACCAGATAAGAGGGGCTGGGGGCTGAGCCAGGAGGAGAGATGAGCCTGAAAGAGCGGCCAAAGGAGGGAAGAGGCCAGAGACAGGCAGACGCAGACACACACACACACACACACACACACACACACACACACGACACACACACACCCCCACCCCACCCCCCCCCCCCCCCCCCCCCCCCCCCCCCCACGCGG
>NW_021145693.1:36677-49948 GCF_002837175.3 Physeter macrocephalus | reverse complement strand
ACACACACACACACACACACACACACACACACACACACACGACACACACACACCCCCACCCCACCCCACCCCACCCCCACCCCCACACGACAGACAGTGGGCGCCACCACCCCGGCCAGTAAACCCAGGGCAGCAGGTCACAACCATGACGGGGCCGGAGGGGGTGCCAGGCGCTATGCTGGCCACTTTACACGTAGAATTTCACCTCTACCATCTGTTTTCACTCAAGCTCTATTGTCTCAAATGGAATGTATTGTTCTTGTTAAAAAGTGATCAGAAATGCAAAGTAAATATGAAAGCCCTGCAGACCTCCCTCCCAGAGGTGAAGTTCACAGCTTCCCCAATTCCATTTGAGGCCCGCATTTCAGGGCTATCACCCATTTCCCTAAAGAAGGAATAATCTCCTGGCTGGTGCACATCCTGCTTTTCTCATTAAGTGACATACTGCGAGCACCTTTCCACATGGGGATAGGTTACTATCTATTTTTCTTAATGGCTGTGTAGTTCTCCGTGGTGGGGAAGACGTTATCTGGTCAAATGTCTATTACTGGACTTTAGGTCACTTTCAGTCTTTGCACTACTACAAATGGTGACACAATGGACATTTTGAACTTTCAGTTGTTACCCAATTACCTCCCTAGGATAAACTTCCAGGAGTAAAACTGGGGGATCAAAAGGTATGCATTTAGGGCTTCCCTGGTGGCGCAGTGGTTGAGAATCCGCCTGCCGATGCAGGGGACACGGGTTCGCGCCCCAGTCCGGGAAGATCCCACATGCCGCGGAGCGGCTGCGCCCGTGAGCCAATGGCCGCTGAGCCTATGCTCCGCCACGGGAGAGGCCACAGCAGTGAGAGGACCGCGTACCACAAAAAAAAAAAAAAAAAGGTATGCATTTGACATTTAGACAATTAGAAAACCTGACATTCCACAAACACTGCCCACGTGCCCTGACTCTCCAAACCCCTATGGACATTTCGCTGGGCAGTAACCAGTTACTGTCATTTTAAGTATATATCGGGCTATTTGGTTTTCTTTTAGAATTAATTCCTTCTGTGTGCCCTTTGCCTACTTTTCTATTCTGAAATCGTTCCCATTTTTCTTACTGATATGTGACAACTATCTTTAAAAGATATATATATGTACAAAGGTTATTAATCTCTTGCCCTATAGGCTGCAAACTGCCTCTCCCGTTTTCCACTGATCTCGGACTTGTCATTTTCTTTTACACTTGGCAGTCCTGCTGGCTCCCTCCCCTGCACGCCCCGTGAGCACTGCGCCTTCACAGCTTCGCTCCATCCCCCCACCCCCACCCACGCCCCCATCAGCTCCAGGCCACCGCTGTATCCTAGACTAGGATGTAGGAGTCGGGAGGACAGGGGCTGTGTTCTCATCACTCCTGGATCCCCAAGAGCGTCCCAAGTGGTAAGTGTCTGCTGAATGTATGAACCACAACCCCCTCCTTACTGGTCTCTAGCACCTCCACCATATCCTCTCTCAGCGTGGCAGCCAGACTGACCTTTTAAGGATATAAACCAAAGCACGCTCCCCAGCACACGTGGAGGCTGGAATTGAACCCCTTTTTAAAGGCCCGCCCCCTTCTCCCAGCGTCTCGTGCCCCCGGGCTGGTTCCTGGTCTTCCAGGGCTCTGCACGCCCGGTCGGGTCACCTGGGCCTCGGCGCTGCGGCGCTCCTCCCACTCGCGGCAGCTGTCCAGGTCGCGCCGCCACTGCCCGCAGGCCGGCCGCTCGCCGTGCACGTAGTAGTGGCGCAGGAAGTGGCCGGCGCTGCTGCAGAGCTCCCACTCGGCGCGGTAGGCCTCGCACGGGCGGGGCGGCTGCGGGGACGGGGACGGGGGAGTGAGCGGGGGACCCGGTGCGCGCCAGCCCGTCCCGCACGGACGGACCCGGTCTCCGTCCTCCCGACCTGGCCCCGCGGGTCCCCGGGTCCCACCGCACTTACCTGCCAGCCTCCACCTTCCGCCATGTCCCGGGACTGCCTAACCCGCCTACTGAGCCCGCGGGCCGCCGAGTGACTGATGGGCGGAGGGACCAATGAGCCCAGAGATCTCACCACTATCTCCTCGCCGACCTCCTTGAGACGCGCCACTGAACAGGACGTCCGGGTTGGGAGCCAGTAACAGTCGAGGGAGGGCGGGGCCTGGAGGCTTGTGTGGGCGGGGCCTGGAGGCTGGGGCGGAGCCGAGGCCGGTGTGGGCCGGGCATGCCCCCAGGGTCCACCGGCCCGGCTAGCCACGTGGCGGAGGTGACCTCGGCGTTCGCTCGGGCTGGCGGGCGCCCGGCTGCACATTCACGTCCAGCGGCCGTTTCTGACGGAACCACGCGGCTCGGGATGTTCTTTGCAGCAGCCTTATTTTCATAATCTCAAAGATCGGTTCATTTCGTCAGCACGCACCGCAATCAGCGACGCCACGCCAGTCCTATGGCTGCATTGGTCCCGCCTGTGTCCCCTCGAGGGCGGGGTGACTCCCAGGTAGGAAGCGGGCCCCACGGGCGCGGGCACAGCGTAGCCTGGCCAGAGGTGCAGAGGCTGCACGGCCTGGGGGACAGCAGGACCTGCTGGTGGGCGTCCGGAGGTCGCGTTAGGGTCGAGGCTGTATGTACTAAGGCAGGGAGACAACGTTTCTCCATGGGGCGATGCGCACGAGGCAATGACAGCGAAGGGGAGGAGGCTGGTGGGCCCGCAGAACCCTGCGACACCTCTGCAGTGGTTCTCCAACTGCCGCCAGCCTAGCCACCGGCCCAGGGGCCCCTGCAAGGCGGGTGCCGGGCCCCCTAGGAGTGAGTCCGGGTCAAGCCAGACAGCTGCAATTTCACTAGGAGTCCTGCCACGCTGGGTCACAGACCAAGCTTGGAGAAGATGCTGCCTGAGAGGAAGGATGCAGGCCAGGGTACAGGCCCACAAGTGGCACCCCACCGTGTTACCAGAAGACCCACCAACCAACAGGGTCCACCTCTGGCCGAAGCAGGGAGTGCTTTCCTTGTATACACAGTGGGTGTGGCTCAGGGAAGACAGAAACCAGGGGCCAGCACACTACATAACATTCATCATGTAATTGAATGATGTGGTAGCCAATGTCATCCTGCAAACAAGGCTGCCCACCCACCAAGGAGGGTGTCTACTCTACCTCTGCCAGCGATCCAAGACTCCTGAAGTGAAAGGCCAGGTAGGTCAGAGTGCTCACACCTTCCAGAACCACTTCCATTGCCATGGGTGTGGGTTTGGGCCACAGGGCCCAGCCCTGGTCATCATGATGACTTTTGTGCTTATTCTCTGAGGACATATGGGTGAACCCTGGGCTGGCGTCCCACAGGGGGATATAATCTCCTGAGTGTTGAGGGGAGCCCTGTCCAGAGATGGACCCCTTGGCCTACAACAGGAACAAGGGGAGCCCCTGCTGGGCCTGACCACCCCCACCCCAGGAGTCAGAGAGCCTCGTTTCTCCCTACGCTCCCCAGAAGAGCTCTTTCCTAGGGGCAGGGTGGAACTAGGGGCCCCTGCCAGCAGGCCTTCCTCCTGCCCAACTGTCAATCCATGTTGGTACCTAATCAAACACTTAGAGGCAATTCAGGTTTTAGTCACTGCCTGTTTTTATTTGAAATTCTTGATTTAGAACTGTTTTCAAAGAGAGAAAAATAATTGAATTAACATGTCGAAAGAGCTCATATTATAGAAATTGAAGACCTGAAACTAAATTAATACTAGTAAAAAAAAAATAAAGACAGGCCAGCAGAACTTTGGAAAATTTAATGTTAAAACTGGGAGTGAGGGGTAGGAAAGGAGAAAGAACATATCTTTAGCTTTCATTTATTCTAATAGTCACATTTGTGCTTCACCACAAAGTTGTTTTACAGTAGTACAGATTCATTAAGGAGCCAGTGATTTCCAAATGAAATCCAAGTTAGAAATGCTTTCAGGTCAAGTTTTCCTTCTGAGGAATGGTTTCTTGGGGGGAAAAAAATCAATATGTAAAATAAAAATGGAAACACCCTTCCTCAAATACTTAAATTGCAGCCAGAGTAATGGAATGACCACTATTTATAGAGCACTTATCTGTTTAAACCACTTTTTTCCAGGTCAAAGGCAACAGCTAAGCTATGACCTGGAGAAAGAAAAGATAAATGAAAAAAAGAGAAACACCACCACCACTTAGAGCGATTCAATCCCTTCACGGGTTTTTAGCAGGAATCAGGGAACTGTGCTCCAGCTGAGGCTGCGGGCATGCCCCAAGGGCTGAAAGCAAGGAGCGTAAGGGACCTCAGAGATGGCCTCCTCTTTCCCCAAATCACGCACACAAACTGCTGTCCTGCTGTCCAATTGCAGGTGAAACCTGGTAATTCTTAGGTAACTCTAAACAAACCTAAAGTGACAGAGTGTCCCTGTCAGAGCCAGTAACTAAAAGCCAGCATGTTGCAATTATTTTATTTTCCAATCAGCCAACGGTCCCAACCTATGGCTTTCTTCCCTTTTTACGCAGCGACTGTCCTTCTCCAGAGAAAGCAACGAATCTGCCTCCAGCTTCATCCTGAGTGTGAAGAGAAAGTACCATTTTCAGAAACTCCTTGGAAGTTTAATAAGAAATGCTTTATTCTGTTGATTCATGTACCATCTGCCCATTTTCCTTACTCCCACATTTATAATAAGAAATGTCTTTGAAATAGAAATGCAAGTTATAATCTACTGAATTGAAAACAAAACCATGGAATCACAACTCTGTCTACCACAGCCTTTTTTCTCAGGTTGAGTATATATCTTTTTGCAAAGGTATCACATTTTCAATGTAAAAAATACAAAATACACCCCCTAAAAGAAAAACCACGCCAAAGAACATTTCCAGTCACTGTTCTGTATGTGCTTACATAAACTATTTTCCTACTCATTTCCCCAATCTCAAGGCAGTGCGCTGCTCTCGTTCCCTCTAATTCCATTCGGTGGGCAGGCAGTTCTGCCATCAGCTGTTACTTTCAAGTCTGCAGTATTAAAGCTGCCCTCCCGGGCAGCTGAATGTCTCTGCACACAACTTTGATTTTCCCTAGAGGTTGAACTCCTGGTTAGAAGGATACTTTTATTTTTGAAGCTTTTTAAAATGGTGACTCAGCAGCTCTCACTCTACCAAACTATCCTCCCACCAGCAGAAAGACGGCTTGTTTTTTTCTGAACCCTCGAAAACAGCAGGCATCTTTCCATGAGCTTTGCTGCTAGTCAGGGGAAGCGTTGTCTGTGGAAGAGGATCCCGAGCTCCCCAGCACGCCCTCCCCACACACCCGGCCCACCGCCTAATGCAGCTGGTGTTTCCAGTGGGGCCCATACAAGGTTCACATGGTGGCGACCACGCAAAGGTGAGTCGTGGCTGAGCCAGGCAGCCTTCCCTTCCTTCAGGGCCCTCCGTCTGTCCTGCTGTCAACACTGGAGCCTGCTTTTTCTCTTGTGAACACTTCACCCACTTGAGGAAGGTGCGTCTTCTGGGACCTTCGGGCTGTCCCACCTGGATGGGCCGCTACCCCTGGGCTGCACATTGCTGTGGGGATGCCCTGCTTCCTGGGTCTAAGGCTTTCTGACTTCTTATTCCTTCACTTCAGTGGGTATGTCTTCAGTAGCTTCCTGAGAAAGGGTGCGCGAAGAGATCTTCAGGGACTGAGAATACCTACCTCTCCTCTCACACGGCTCACTGACAGGGTGCTTGGTGTTAGATTGCTGGGACTGCCAGAACAAATCACCACAGTCTGGGGGCCTGGGAGACATTCGCCTCCGCACAGCCTGGAGGCTCGGAGCCAGAGATCCAGGTGCCGGCAGTGTGGTCTCTCCTGAGGCCCCTCTCCAGGGCCTGCAGGGGCTGCCTTCTCGCTGTATCCTCAGGCCTTTCCTCTGTGTCCACATCTCCTCAGAGGGGAACGTGGCCCATCTTAGCGCCCCCCACTTTAACGCACTTCTGTAAAGGCCTTATCTCCAAATACAATCACATTTTGAGGTGCTGGGGTTACGGCTTCAACACAGGAATTTGGGGGACACAATTCAGCTCATATAATTGGGCAAAGAATTCTGAGGACCCTGCTCCACTATGTCCTGGCTTGTGTTTGGCTAAGATAGTACCATTCGTGACCCGTGGTAGAATCTCCACCTCCTGGAGGCTTTAGCATCTTTCCTTTGCCCCAATTTGGAGTTGTTTCCATCCACTGTGCTGGATGCTCGGTGGCCCCTTCTGACCTGCCAACGCGGGCCCCTCTGTTTGGAGCAATTATTTCCCAGGTGGTTTCTGCCCCTTTGGTGTCTCTGATCTCCCGTGACTGGGGTGTTGGTACTGGAAACCTGCCTGTGGCCTTCACTCCGGGGTAAGCAGGCTGGGGCCTTGCCTGGGCTCGACCGGCCAGAGAAAGCTCCTCCAGCTGCAGTCAGCCCACCCGCTGCCAGTATGTGGGAGCCGAGTGGGGAGGGGACGCCAAGGGTGGCGGACTGTTACCGCCTTGCTGAGGGCTGTCTGGGGACTCTGTGATGCCATCCCTTCTGGGGGTGAGGCCAAGTACTCTGGGACAGATGCTCAGCCTTCACCCCAGGTCCTGCCCCCTGGCTGCCCCACAGCCAGCTTGGGACGGGACATGGCTCTCCGTGGTCTATCAAGTCAGGTGCCCTTGGCCTCCTGCTCCGGGGCTCCCAGAACTCTGCCTCACTGTCCCCGTCACCTTGTCACCTGTGCCCCAGGACAGGCAGCGTGAGTGCACCTGAAGGCCCACCTCAGACACACATCTCTCCCTGGACGTCTATTCACGGACACCCCAGCCTCCCCATCCCTGCAACAATCAAGGACGAGGGGGCCTGAGGACACAGGTCTGAGCCAGCAGCCAGGCTGGGGGCAAGCAAAGGCCTGGTGGGGACCACATCAGCTCCTGAGACCGCCAACATGGTGTCAACTTGAGGAACGTTAAAGCCAGGAGGGGCTGTGAGTCTCTGAACCACCCCTCCGCTTGGTCCCTGAGGGACTGAGCATCAAGAAAAGCAACCAGGAGACCGAGGATTTGAGGCGGGGTGTTCTAGAACCACCAGCAAAGTTACGGCTGCCAGGCGGGGTGGGCGGTCTAATGGCAGGCTGTGCTGGGTCTTTCGAGCAAGTTTCCAGCACCTGGGAGAAGTGCCCACAAGATGGAACCTCCCCTCCCTGCCCCCCAGGCCGCAGGAGGCCGTGTCTGGAGTGCGGAGGCACTGAGGTGGCCGTGCAGTGGTCAGGAGCTCTGCCCCTGACCTTCATGCACCCTCATGCTCACTCCTGGGAAATGCAAACAATCACAGCAGCTGCCCCACGAGACTGTCCTGGGGATTAAATATTTCAGTATAGAGCACATGGCATGGGGCCTGACACCTGGCAAGGGCTCAGGGAGCTGAAACCTTGCTGGTCACTGCCGCGAGGGGACACCAGAGCCCACACAGCCTCGACAGCTGGACCACTGGGGAGAAGAGGGGCCCCAGAATCGAGAAAAATATGACAGAAACACCCTCATTCAGAATGGAAAGACTCTCCTCAGTCACCAGTAGCCAATGAAACGTCTCATGACCCATGAAACATACCTCTTCAAGCTTTTTGACCAGTGGACGTGAATTTCTGATGAACGTGATCTTACCAAGTTTAAATTCATAGTTGGGAATCCCTCTGTAAAGAAGACAGAGCAGAAGAAATGTTAGTGTCAGGAAAAGGGACTAAAATCCATTCGTGACCATCTGGTCCGTGGCTGTACCCATCCCCCAGCCTCAGGCCAGCCCACGGGTGCCTCCTAGCACCCCCCCAGGAGGGAACAGAAGGCAGCTGCGGCAGGGTCTGTGTCCTCCAGCCTCACATGCCCCCTGCAAGGGCTACACATGCACTGAACTCACTTCACTCCCTAAGAGGCTGGGTGCAAACCCGTTTCTGGCATTCTCCGTGTGTTCTCACATGGTCAACAGGGGACAGATCTCATCCCTGCCACAACCATGCAGGCCACCAGAGGAGGGACTCTGCTGAGAGTCCCTGGACCAAACAATATAAACACAACTAAGTAAGGCAGCTCCTGCCTCCTCCTGAGGGAAGTAATCAGTTATTTAAAGTCACAAAGAAGGAAAATGGGCATATTACTAAGTCGGAACCAGAAAGGTCAGAAGTAGAAAAGAGATCCAATCAGGGGCCAGTGGGGCTGGACTGCGGGGGTCTTGGGGAGAAGCCTGGCGATGATGGGGGGCACCGACGCGCTTCTGCCACGCTGTGTTCCAGCCCACCGATGAGGGCGGCGGGACACCCACACTCCCACAGAGCTGAGTAAGGCTGCCCCAATGCAGGGCCTGGGTCGGGTGGAGCAGAGCCAGGGCAGACCCACCTCTTGATGTCTCCGGGCTTGATTGGGGAAGGGCTGGGCTCTACACCCTTCTTCTTCCCGTCCAGTCTATTCCCGGAGCCGGAGAAGGCCTAGACAAGCAGGCAGGGGGGCTGTGAGCTGAGCCACAAGGGTAGGAGAGAACCACCTAGGGACTGCAGCGCCCACGCCCTCTGGGGGCTGCTGGGAGCTGAGGGGAGCTTCCTGGCCCAAGGACGGTGCCTCCACCTGCCTCAACCCCCGGGCGCCAGCTGCCAAGGAAGGGGTGACAGGTCCAGCTGGGCCCACGGCTCAGCTCTGCAGACCTGCTTCCTGGCAGTGGTCTGAGCCACGCCCACCAGGCCCTCCCCATTTTCAGGGAGGACAGCAGTGCTGGAGCGTCAACATGCAACTGACTTTCCAACAGTGCAGGACACGGTTTAGAGAGAAATCAAGAGTGATCACATCTGGTGAATCTACGTGAAGAGTATACGTGTCTGTTGTACTAGTTCAGCTTTCCGGTAGGCTAGAAATTTTTATAAAGAAGTTGGGGCTGCCTGACAGTTGTTGGGAGGATCCAGGAGAAAGTGGATGGAAAAGGGTTTGGAAACTGAGAAGGCACCGGGTACACGCGTGCGGGGTCCCCCAGGCCTGCTCCCAGCTGAGGTTCCCAGGGTGTCACAGACAACGTTGCAGGAGGACAGACAGTCGCATGGCGGCACTCACGCGGAAGCCCAGCTCCCCGGCATAGCCGCTGTGGTCAGCTTCGCCCTCCTGGCAGGGACAGAAAAACGGGGATGAGCTTCTCAGTGGGGCCCCCAGCTCTTCCCTTGGGCTCCCTCACTGCTCCTGCTGTGCCCGCACCCCAACAGATGGTACACACTGGGCCCCGGGAGCAGGTCTG
Source organism: Physeter macrocephalus (assembly GCF_002837175.3). Lineage (NCBI taxonomy): Eukaryota > Metazoa > Chordata > Mammalia > Artiodactyla > Physeteridae > Physeter > Physeter macrocephalus. The sequence goes on along the minus strand of NW_021145693.1, from coordinate 40,715 downwards.
GGAGGGAAGCAGAACGTGGCTGCCTCGGTACCAGTGGAGGCCAAACACCGCCCGGCAGCCAGGACACTGGGATGAGCTCCAAAGACCAATACCGGCGGTGGGGAGCTGTGCAGAGCTCGGGAGGGATGCGGAGGAGCGACTTACGGCTGCCTCCTCATGCTGGGCTTGTCTCTCCGGCTCCTTGTAGCCCAGTGGAGCATCAAAGTCCACCTGTGTCCCCAAGAAGAAAGCACGATGAGACAGGGCCACACTCAGCCTCCGTGGCTTTTCTGTTCTAAGTTGGGACAACTGGGGGTCCACGTGCAGTTGTTGGAGCCGATACAGGAGGGGCCTTGTACAGTCTGCCCATTTCCCCGATGGTCACGTTTTACAAAATCACAGCAGAACATCGGCAAAGACAACCCAGCCCTCATCCAGACGTCCCCAGTTTACATGCACACGCAGGTTTGTGTTTTGTTCTCACAATTTGATCATCACTGCAGGTCGGTGCACCCCCTCCCCCCAACCCCCGGGTCGAGATCCTGAGCAGTTTCAATTACCACAGGGACCTCTCCTGCTGCCCTTTTATAACCACACCCTCTCCCTCCAGGCAACTTCACTGCCCTGGACCCCGGCAACCACTCCTCTAAACAGACCCAGACAGAACGGAACCCTTCTGCTGGGCATCCTTCCCTGAAGACCCAGCATGCTGGGCTGTCGTTCCCACTACTTGGAGCTGAGCAACCTTCCTCAGCCTCCAAGAAGACTCAGCCCCTCACAGGGCTGAGATGCTGGTGGATCTAGCCATCTCAAAACTAGCAGCAACCCTGCCACCAATCACAAGGTCAGCGGCCTCCTCACAATGTTCCGGCACCATCTTCCTCCCTGTTCCCCCAAAGAGTCCCAGGGGTTGCATGACACCCGCCCAGGGCCCCCAGCCGCCCTTCCTCCCGCGGCCACTCACGTTCATGTCACACTCGATGATGGACACAGCCCTGTCAGGCTTGGTCTCCATCACCCGCAGCTCATATATCTGGGGAGAGAGAAATCAGTCGGTTTTGTGGCAGCACTGGGCCCATCCATCACCACATGTGTCGCTGCAGCCCGCTACCCGTCTCCTGCAGACACACGTTATTCACCTCCATGTCACTCTCCCCAGCCACACCTCTTGCTGTGGAAGAGCGGCTGTGGGTGGCTGCCTTGATGCCTGTCACTTAGCTGACCACCTCTCATAAGCGATTCAAATCAGACAAGGCAGTTATGCAGCAAATTGCAAAAGATTCAGTGTTTACCCCAGCAAAGTTCACTTCTAAAAATTAACTCTAATAACTAGCTAAATACTGAAAGAGAAAGTACTCTAAGAACGCCTGCTCCAGCACTGCTCATGGCAGCGTAGGCCGAAGACGCCCATCACTAGAATGGTTACATGAGTGGGGTGTATTCACGTGGGATCCCAGGCAGCCAGCATCCAGGAAGATGCTGAAAACCAGTTATGCTGCTGTGTGTCGAGGATGATCTCATGCATGTAAAACACGCACTAAGTCAAAAAGATAGGAAATAAAGGTGGCAGAATGGACTTTTTCCTGCATTGTTTTAGGTTCTTTCTCTCTACCTAGAGTATGTCTTGCTTTTATAATGAATGGTCGGGACAGTCCCACCATTGAAAAAACTGAATATGAGGGAGAGGGTCCCCCAAGTACAGCGAGAAGGCTTGATGTCCCCCGTCTGGCTTTACGTTTACTCACTAGTGACTAATAGAAATGAATGTGCATCGCTGTGTGGATGCCCCACCACCTCTCCACAAAACATGGGCTGCCTCCAGTGGTTCTGCTGCCATGGACAAGGCGGCATGAACATCCGTGTCCGTGGCTCCTGTGCATGTGGTCACCTTTACCAGTCAGCGTGTTTTCAAACTGCAGGTCGCAACTAACTAGTGAGTCATAAAACCAACTACGCTGCAACCAGAACTAGAAAAGAAAAATACTGGAACACAGTACAGTAAAAATAGTAGACTATGTTGCACGTAGTTAAGGCTAAGGACTTTTGTGATATTTATGGTATACTAGGTGTTGTCACACTGTATCTAAAACAGTAATCTTAAACTTTTACACATTCAACATGTATTTTTACTGATTTACCTTTATTGAAGTGTAGAGAACACCTGAATTCTAAATAACCCTCGAGACTTATTCTTTTCCAGTGTTTCAGGTGCCATCTCTTAAGCTGCATTTATTAAACACTGTTATGGATTTAAATGGCAATGTTTACCACAATTTACCTCACATTTGCCGGTTTATTGGTTCTTCCCACACCTTATTCTTTCCTTCTAGGCTAATGCTTATTCCTAAAGCACATGCTTGTGAAGTTTCACTGGTAAATAAATTCTCTCAGATTTTATCTGAATACATTTTGATTTTACCCTATTCTTCAAAGAAGGTTTGACGACAATTACTTTCTCGCAGCCTCTGGAGCTCCTCTGCTGCGGGGGGAGGCAATGTTTGCTGTTGACAGGCCTGCCGTGTGCTGTTCTTCTCTAAGTGCTGGATCTTCTCTGCTCATCTCTCCACGTCTGGTGCTTGGCACCTGCAACTACCCTGCCTGGTGGACACTAAACTCCCTGTAAGTGTGGGCTGTAGGCCAATTCTAGAACAACTCCACTCATCTCCTCACAGTAGTTCCACCCTCCATTCTCTCCCACTGGGGTTTTCACTGAGCACGTTTGGTTTCCTCAGGATCTCCCAAACCTCAGCTGCTCACGTTGCTGCCGTGTTTCTCTGTGTAGACACCTAAGTCACTCCTGCAGATTCAACTTCCCCTTCGCTAATTCTTTGTTGGCTGTTGTTTAACCCTCTGACTGCTTTTCAAATAATCTTCGATATTTTGGATAGACTTTTGCTGCCTGCTAAATTTTGATTCAATTTAAAAAATGTTTTTGAACATTTTTTACATAGTTATTTTATCTTTGCACCTGAAGGTCCCAATTGTGATTTCTTAAGGGCCTAAATCCGCTTTTGCTGTCTTTGCTTTGGGTGTCTGTTGCTCTTTTAAGGAGTTCCTGTTTGCTGGTTCAATCTATAGCAACCCTTAGGGCTCAACAAAACTGGGGGTGCTGTTTTCAGAGAGCCTGGGATGAGGACAGCACCCACCTCTGCATCTATTTTGGCCCCTTTAAGGGCCCCAGTTTCATGTGGATGCCTTGATCCAGAACTTCCACCATGCACTGATGTGGTCATTTGCCCTCAGTACACGCCTGCTGAGTCTTCTCAGAAAGGCCCGTCAGAGCGTCTAGTCTTCTGTACTTCCAAAAGCAGAAGCCCAGACATGCATTTCAATTCTACGTACACCTGAGTAACTCACCTTCCCTTTCAGTGCAAAAAGGTCAACGATATCTTTCATCATCAATTTTTGTTTCAGCATTTTTTACTGCCCTAATATTTTAAGAACAATGACATTAAGGCTGCCTGTAATTAATCAAGAAAGCTTGGGATTCCCTGGTGGCACAGAGGTTAAGATCTGCCTGTCAATGCAGGGGACACGGTTTGAGCCCTGGTCCAGGAAGATCCCACATGCCGCGGAGCAACTAAGCCTGTGCTCCGCAACAAGAGAAGCCACCACAATGAGCAGCAAGCGCACCGCAACAAAGAGTAGCTCCTGCTTGCCGCAACTAGAGAAAGCCCGCACACAGCAATGAAGACCCAATGTAGCCAAAAAAAAAGAAAAGCTTAACGTATTCAGCTAAGTTAGACAATACCTAAAACGTCCCCTCGAAGGTAAAGGGAACAAGATTATTTCTTAGTTTACGAAAAAATATAAAAGTGTGATTCAAAATCCACAAAACTGAACAGTAGGATTCTTAGTATCGGATGCTTCAAACAGAAGGAAACTGTCAGAGAACACGATGGATCCCTACATGACACCGGGGAGTAACTGGCGTCTGATTCTGTGTGTGTGAGAGAGTGAGAGAGTGAGAGAGTGAGAGAGTGAGAGAGTGAGAGAGAGAGTGAGAGAGAGAGAGAGAGAGAGAGAGAGAGAGAGAGAGAGAGAGAGAGCGAGCGAGAG
>NW_021145693.1:0-36524 GCF_002837175.3 Physeter macrocephalus | reverse complement strand
AGAGAGAGAGAGAGAGAGAGAGAGAGAGAGAGAGAGAGAGAGAGAGCGAGAGAGCGAGAGAGCACATAGGCTCCTGTTCACGGCTGTGAGGGCCCCGGCATCCGAAAGCTGAGACACTCACCTTCTCATTGTAGTTGATGGCAATCACATCCCCGGTGGTCAGACACGCAAAGTTTCTCAATGCGTTTTCTAACCTGCAGACACACACTGTCAAGGCAACATAGCAAGATGGAGCCCTCAAATCTGAAACAAATTTCCACAAGGCATTTAGAGAATTGAGTCACACTGTGTACTGGACAGACATGTGCCCAGCTGGGGCTCAAAGACACGTGGCCATTACTCAGCAACGAGAAGGAAGCAGTTCTAACACAGTAATGACACAGTAATGGGGTGAACCTCACTCTGGGGAAGAACCAGCCACAGAGTGGTGAGACCCCACTCCAAACCCTGAGAAAGGCACATCTCTGAGGTGGGAGGCAGCCGAGGCTGCTGGGGCTGGGGGTTGGCTGAGGATGGGTATAAAGGGGCACAAAGGCCCTTCTGGGAGGACGGCCAAGCTCTGAATACACAGGGGATGCATCTGTCAAACTCGCTCAAGTGTACATTTTACTGCATGTAAATTATACCTCAACAAGTTGATTTTTAAAATCCTATGGGAGCACAGGGGGAAAAAAAATTGAAAAACATAAATAAGTCCCCTCAAAAGTCCCCCAAAGGCAAAGATGTTTTCATTTACACTTTTGTTGTTTCTATCTTTTGGATGATAACACATATTTGGTGGTATGTTTCAAATAAAAATATTTAATAACAAAAATTTTAAGGGAAAGAGTAGCCTGTAAGCCCTTTTTATAATAGTAAATAATAATAAGTTCTTAAAAACTGAGTAACCCAAATGCCCAGACAAGGGAATAATGCCCAATCAAATGGAATATTTTAATCAAATCATCCTCGTCAATTTACAGAATTGTTTTAAATACAAAGGTCAAACACAAAACGTGGCTCCAGATGTGCCACTGAGACACGGAACACCTGGGTGAGAGGCTGAGGGCAGAGGAGCCCATGTCTACATTCACTTCTCTTTGTCAAACGGCCTCCCGGGCCGCTGGCAGCTTCATGAAGAGTCTGGGGTACACGCCCTCTTTGCCCCCCTGTGTGCAATGCCAGCTGCAGGGGTGCCCTTCCCTCGACTCCTCCTGGTGACTCTGAGCTGCTGGACATGGCCCCCAGGGACCGAGGGCAGAGCCGGCTCTGTGCTGCCTGGACTCAGACCCTGAGCAGAGCCTGGTGCACCGCGGCCCATGGAAGGGGCACCCTTTCTCTGCGGTCATGAGTAACTGTGCCAAGAGACACTGTCTCTGAAAGCAACCTGGTATGTGTTTGCTGCAGCACAAGCAAAAGGACTCCATACCGAAGACCACACAAGGGGCTGCAGTGCAGAGGCCAGCAGGCCCCAATCCTGGGCATGCGCACTGTCCACACCTGCTGTGAGCAGAGCGCCCAGTACCCCGTATGCCCAACACAGGGGGCTCGACATGCCCGTCCACAGACATGGCCAGCGGAGGCCTCCACACAGCCCAGTGGCATCTGGGACATGGCCAGCAGCAGCAGCGTGCTCCTGGCTCTGGCTGGGGACAGGGTGCAGGTGGAGAGGGTGGAAATAATTTGTTTTTATTTTTTTTAAACAATCTGTGTTGTTCAACTGAGTTTTTTACAAGCATGCCTTTTAAACAATAAATAGGTGGTGGACTGACCACACACATGGCTGGCTTACGTTCAGAGAACACGCAAAAAATCAAAGACCTGATGCCTTTGCTTTCCTCTGCTGAGAGATAGAAAACGTACTAAGACAGGGCTCCCCATGCCTGAGCACGGGGGAGCTGAGAGGCAGACGAGCTGCCCTCCGACCAGAACACATTGGGCTTTTTGCCAGTGTCATCGGCCACCCAGAGGAAGGGCTCCACCTGCCCTCCGGGGAGCGTCCAGAGAGCGCCCAGCACGCTCGTGAGGCCCCTGAGCCATGTAGACGGGCTGGCCCCACGCCATTGTTCTCATGTCACAATGTCAATCACGACAAGTGTGTGGTCCCCAAAGCAGGCACAGACACAACCAAGGACTCACTGTCGCCCGCCACCAGCTGGCACAGCCCTCCCCGGCTCAGAGGAACGCGTTCTGCTTCAGAAGGATACACGGCCTTGGGGTTGGTGATGTCCAGGAAGTCGGGGCTCTGGGGCTGGAACTTGGAGTACGTGGCCACCTGCAGGTTGACGCTCTCTACCTGAACCAGGCCCCCCTCCTCCAGCAGCAGGTTCTGCATCATCTGGAGGGTGAAGAAGATAGGAGGCAGTAGGGGTGTGGCCGGGGCCACCACAGCGGGAGCACCTGAAGAAACCACTTGCTGGAAGGGTGGCAGATGCGGGCTCATCCGCCAGCTTTAGGCCTCCCAGGGCCGGAGCGTTTCCACAGGGACACCTTCCTCCCGGCCCCACCTCCGCAACTTCACCTGACTCCCAAGGCCCCAGGGCCAGCTGAGCTACACTGGAGGCGGGAGGATGACAGCCCCAGGCAGGCTGGCCTTGTCAGGGACGGCCCACAGCCTAGGCCTTGGGTGTCTGCTCCAGGGCGTCTGTGGAGCCGCTCTACCAGGTAGAGGCCAGATGAGAAATGAGACAGAGACAAACATGGGCCCGAGGTCCTAGGGCGCAGCAAGGACCTGAAGCTTGGGATCCGAGAAGTGAGCACCCCTGCACATCCTGGAATGGTTTTTTGCTTTTCTTATTTCAAACCTTCTTAAAGAAAGCTTCAAACGTACACAGCTAGCAAGGGCCATGTGGGGAGCTCCACGTACCCACCCAGGTTCCACGGCCTTCAGGTCATAGCTGACCTCGTCCGTCCACCAGTGCCTGCTCCCTGCCCATCCACCAGGGCTGCCTGGAGCTCAGGGTGGGATGGAGCCTGCCACTCAGCCGACAGAAAGAAAGCACCTGCTCACACACTCACTGGGGTCGGGAGACCCTCGAGCCGGCTCTGCAACAGCAGCTGGGAAACCCCAAGCACCACCTGCTCCTGGCAAGAGCTGCAAAGCCAGCCCAGGAAGAGGACAGCAGGCAGCTCCATGCTACCTACAGAGGCTTCCCTGGGGATGGGATGTTTCCAGGCAAAAGGATTCAGTTACCTTTCTGGCCCAAAGTGGTCTGAGAGCCTGGACACGAGTCCAGCCAAACTCCAAGTCTGCAGGTTGGAGGAAAAGCCTTACAGGAACAGTGTCCCCCAGTGTCCCCCCTTCTCTTTCACTAAGGACGAGCCACAGAGGGGCCTGGGGAAGCTGTCACTGCCCAACACTTCAGCCACCCATGGCGCTCCACAGATAGTGGGACAAGGCCTGGTGCCCGTGACGCGAGGTGCGGGCACGTGAGCAGGGAACCGGGTTGGGTCTGGGCTTTGAGGAGTGACTAAGAGTTCCCCTGTGGGCAAGGAAGCAGCACAGGACACCAGCTGGGCCTAGCACTCAGGAAGGACCCAGGCTCGGGAGGGGGAATGGCCCAGGGGAAATGGGCAAGGTCACCACGGCAGGAGAGGAGGAAGCTTCAAACTTCTATTCATATTTAATCTCAAAATATGAGTTAAGGCCACTCCTTTAGAAGGTCAGCCATGGCTGCGGCAGGGACCCTTGGCTGTGCAGGAGAGGCGGGACGCTCTTCAGAGCATCTCCCTAGTGGCAGGGAGGCCTTGGGGTGCATTCCCAACTCTGCCTGCAGACTGAGGGGTCTCTGAGCACCCCAACATAAATGAGTATGAAGAGAAGGACACAAAGTCCCCTCTGTGGGTTTCCCAACGCTGAGCGTGCCAGAGCTGGGAGAGTGGGGGCTGGGCTGAGGGGGGAGGGAAGGAGAGAGCCAAGCCAGCCTTTGCCTGGAGACCCTCCTCTCTACACGGTCTAGACACTGGATTTCCCCATATGACCTTAGAAAGACAAGGGCCCTCAGGCACCTTTGAAGCACCTACAACACTGACTGTGGCCAGCTGTCACAGAAGACAGTGCTTAAGGTCAAAGGGACACGCCCAGATCCAGAATGGAGCAGGGCAGCCGTGGGGCCCTCACACTGGGGGTGGTGGGGCCCGGCCCCCCCAGCCCCGCCCCCACAGACTTCTGGCTGCTGCAGGCCCCACCCTACAGTGCAGGCGCGGCTCTGCCTGCCTCTGGACGTGGATGGCATCGGACCAGCCTAAGTGCAGAGAGCCTTCATTCCCATGGCAACGAGGCTGAGTGCTTGAGACAGACTCAGGTACAGACAAGTGTCGACACAAACACACACACAGTGACAGAACTGGGCAGACAAACTACTAAAGGGGTGAGAAAACTTATAAAAATCTAAAACTCTGTACTCAGACCACATGAAAAATACTCCTGCTCCACGGTTTTCAAAAAAGGCTGACACAGAAAATGGCAGTTAAAAGCAGCATGGCTGTGGGTTCCAGGCCACCAGGTGAGCAGCCATCCCCAGCTCCGGGAGCACCCTGTGTCCACAGCCACACGTGATGTTTGCAGCGAGGCGTGTCCCTCTGCTGTGGGGGCAGGACTGTGCACAGGCGGAGGGTGTCCCTGCCGCCCCACGTAGCAGCCTAGGGCCACTCACCCAGTGCGGGAGGTAGCAGATGCCCTCGTCAGCCACAAACTCCAGCACGCCACAGTGTGTCATGCGGTCCGAGTTCTTGTTGGTCAGTTTGAACAGCATGGGGTAGGTGATGTTAAGTCGGCCTGAAAAGAAGAGCGAGGTATGAGGCTCGGCTTCTTCCAGGGAGAGAAACCCTGTCCCCAGACCCTCCCCAGGGAAGTGCCTCCCTCCCCCAGCAGGCACTGGGACCTACGTGGTACTGAGCCCCTGGGTGTCTAACTGCCCAGCAGACCCTGTGCTCCTGCCAGACCTCAGGAATGTTTGCTGAGTCAGGAACGCAGCATCAGCTTATACTTTTTTTTTTTTTTTTTTTTTTTGTGGTACGCGGGCCTCTCACTGTTTTGGCCTCTCCCGTTGCAGAGCACAGGCTCCGGACGCCCAGGCTCAGCGGCCATGGCTCACGGGCCCAGCCACTCCGCGGCATGTGGGATCTTCCCGGACCGGGGCATGAACCCGCGTCCCCTGCATCGGCAGGCGGACTCTCAACCACTGCGCCACCAGGGAAGCCCCAGCTTATACTTTTGACTATCGGAAATCCCACTTGTAAAAAGTGACGTGTTCGTGCATTTATTCACGAACAGTTTAAGTGCCAACCAGGTGCTGGGCAAAATCCCTCTTTCAGAGGTTTCCAGTTAGAAGACCAGAGCGTGCCCAGATGCTTGTGATGGGGAAGGGTGGGGCGGGAGGCAGGGCAGCCAGGACGGCTGCTGGGGGATGTCCTCCAGGGGAGGGAAGTCCAGGCAGAGGAAGCAGCCCAAGCAAAGGCATAGAGGGAGGGGAGCCAGGCTGGTTCGGGAACTGCTGGCAACCAGGCGAGACTGGGCACAGGGACCAGGTGTGCGAGCAGTCGGCAGGGAGCAGGCCGGGCAGGACCGGTCAGCAGTGTGGGCTTGCAGCAGGGACCCAGTGTGTCCCCTCCCGCCAGGGGTCCTGAGGTGGGGGCCATGTGTGGGGCTGGAGGCCTGCTGACTCAGGAGTGCAGGGGGCGCAGAAAGGAAGGTCTGGTGCTGCGAGGCAGGAGGACCCAGGAGTCAGTAACCCGGGGGAGTGGTCTGGGACAGACTGACAGGACCGTGTTGCCTTGTGCCAGGCCCTTGCTCAGCCTTCACGGGACAGTGAGGTGGGTACTGTCCTCGCCCCTTTATCTACGGGGGACTAAGGCACACAGGTCTGGCAACGTGCCCCAGGGTCACACAGCCCAGAATGGCCATGCTGGGGGTCAACCTAGGCCTCTGGCCCAGGTCTGGGGCTTGACCACTGAGATCAACTTTAGCTTGTAGATTTAGGCAAACGTGGCAACAGAAGTTGACTCAGTGGCAGGAGGTAAGGTAGACTCTATTTGGGATCTCCCGAAAAATTTGGAGAAGCAAATTGGATAATGAGCCTGGGTGGGAGGCTGTCCCCCCATCACCATGGGCGACTGGGATACTGGAAGTGGTGGCCAAAGGCCTGGACGCCAGGCCCTCCGTCAGCAGGGCACCTCCCGGCTGTGGAGTAGACTGAGGTGGGTCAGGGTGAATGGATTGATCAGGCTCCAATCAAGGGTCCGAGATTCCTGCCATTGGAAGAGACCCCCATGTTCCTCAGTCCAGTAGTTTTCAAACTGCATTTTTTTGATTTAGAGAAGTGCCTTGGGGCGCCCGAGCCTTCCGCACCCCCTCATCTCCTCCACACCCTGAGCAGTGACCCTTTTTACTAACCAGGACTCCCCGTGAGATCTCATCTGGACAGCTCCTTCCATGACTTACGAGGTCTGCACAGCACCGAACTAAGCCCCACTGTCCCATTTCCCCAGTCTCCTCTAATACCCACTTGCCAACACACCTGGTCTTAGTCCTGGGTCAGCTCCACCCATGAGGCAGACTCTCAGGGCCCTGCTCCCCGCTCTGGGACGACAGGGGCCTGCCTGAGGGCCATGCCCCCGGCTCTACCCACCCTCCGGCAGAGCTAAAGCCCTCCCTCTGTGGGTGCAGCCACTGCTGCCGTCAGTTAGGCCCTGCTGGCTAAGGGCCACCTCCTGCCCCTGCCTGGTGCCACAGGGCCCTGGCTGTTTACACACACACCACAGGCACCATCCAGGAGGCGCTCCTGCCGCAGAACAGTCCCCACAGATGACGTCATGCCCCCATTTAAAGGTGAGGACACCAAGGTTCAGAAAGGCCCAGTCACTAGCCTGGAGTCAGGCTGGGCAAGGTGCAGAGCCCAAGCTGTAGCCACACCAGAGCTGGCGCCCGGCCCTTACCGAGCTGCCCAATGTGCACCCAACACAGAGCGTGGACCCTCCCGGCCCAGAGGCCAACACATCTCCTGCCTCAGAACCCACACCAAAAAGACCCCCAAGTCTCAAAAGGCAATGACTGTGCCCATGGTCAGGGCATCCTAGTCCGGGTGGAGTGGGGCCAGGGGTGTGAGGTCTCCGAGCTGCTCCCATGGGAGTGGGGAGTCGGGGAAAGGGGGAAAAGCGTGGCCAGTCTCCCAACCCTGGGCCTTTCTTGCTCCTGGTAAGAGGCGGGACGGGGCAAGGGGAGCAGCTCCTGGGGCAGAGGGGTTAGAACTGTGGCTGGAGCTGAGGCAAGAAGCTTGGGGAGATGAAAGACCTGAGCGCGGAGTCCCCTTGGGGGCCACCACCATCCTTTAGGGGAAAACTCAGTGCATCCAGCCAAGAGCATCGGCTGCCCCAGCAACGTGAAGAGCACCAGCGCTCACACCTTCCTTTAGTCCTAATAGGACCCGGGGTGGGGTGGGGGTGCCAGAGGAGTGGACCCAGAGCCGAGCACCCACTGGCCCCAGCCTCCCAGCCCAGCGAGCACCCTCCAGGGACGACTCCCAACCAGCCGCGCTGAAAGACACCTCTGCCTGTGCGGCGAGGGGTCTGTGCCTGGTCCCAGCGCCCGTGTTCACATCACCTCCATTCTCAAGTCAGGTACAAAGTACTTACTGAGTTGGTCGAGGGCTGAGGGTGGCATAATTACTGTGGAAAAAACATTTAGGAGATATTAAGAAAACAAAAAACAACAGAACAAAAGTCAAAGTGCACTTTCTGTTATAGCTTAATGAAAGTATTAAACAATACCTGTGGGGCAGCCGGAATTTCATGATTGTTCACAACAAGTTTTACTAGCTATAATTTATTTGGTGAAACCAAATGGCTATCAGCCATAAATCTAATCATAATCAGGACCCCTCCCCGCACCCCTTAGCCAAGACACCTTGACGACATCTTGACGGTAACTAGCCTCCGTCACACATGCAAAATGAGAGCTGCCAAGGACTATGAGTACTGCAGGCCTAGGGCAGGAAAGGTTACGATTCAAAATAAAAACAGCACATACTCTTCCCTCCTTTCTCCACATCTGACCTGTCATTAGGCCCCGCGAGCATGGACACGGAGAAGCAGCGGTACTGCGTGGAGAAGCGGTTCTGGAAGACCCGGGGAATCGGGTGGTCGAACATGTTGAAGGAGAACTGGAAGGAGGAAAGAGATGCTGCAGTTAACACAGAACGAAGGCACGTTTCTTCTGTCAACAGCTAGAGTGGGTCAGGGTGTCAACGCTCAAGAGCAAGACACACCTGCACCCAGTGAGCACCTCCTGGGAACAGGACGCACCTCACAGCGGCTTCTGCCGGCTGGCACATCCAGTCTGTCCCGGCAACCTGGTCCCCACCATTTTCAGACGGTGCATCTTACTAAAGTATAAAACTGCCCCCAGCAAGCCTGTCCTTCACCTCTTTCACGCCCCCGGACCCCCATCCCCCAGGCCTCCCGTCCCCCAGGTCTCCTACGACGGCCATGACCCTGCCGGGCTGCTCCCTTGGCCTGGACCACTTTTCCTCTCCTTATCCCGTTTAGGAGTGCCACTATCTGCCAGGTTCTGGTCTCCAAGCACCAGGTAAACATCACTAACAAAAGAGCTACAACCTCTGCCCTGGCAGAGCTGACATTCAAGACAAGGGAAACAAAACAGAAAACCATCTGTGTGTCAGTATTCTGAGCACAAGAGAGGGTAAAGGACCAAGAGCTCCTGGGAACGCTATTTTAAGTGGGTGGTCAGGAAGGATTTCTCTGCAGACACCTGAAGCCAGGAGAGGGAGCAGGCAGAAAACGGAACAGTGATAAGAGCGGGCGCTCAGGTCTGCACCCCTCCCCCTTCCCCTGGCTCCCAGGACCACCCTTTCCTTGCTCTGGGAACCTTCCCTGCTCTGCCCAGGGCCAGGGCTAGCACTCCTCCAAAGTGGTCTCACGTGGTGCCACACCATGGCACTCCCTCCATGCCTTTCATAAGTAAAGCCTAGACATGATGCCATCACAAAGCTAAGATCCCAGCTCTTACATTGTAGGTTATAATGAGGCTCAGAACACATGCTGCTAGCAATCTAGGGTCTTCCCAAAGCACTGCAATTACTGTGACGTGTCAAAAAGAAAGGATATAAAATTGCACAATAGGGTATATACCCAAAAGAATTGGAAGCAGGGTCTCGAAGGTATATTTGTACACCCAGGTTCACAGCAGCGCTCTTCACAATAGCCAAAAGTTGGAAACTACCCAAATACCCATCAACAGATGAGTGAATAAAGAAAATGTCCATCCATACAACGGAATATTGTTCAGCCCTAAAAAGGAAGGAAATTCTAACATATGCTACAACGGTGATGAACTCTGAGAACATAATGCTCAGTGAAATAAGACAGACACAAAAGAACAAACACTGTAGGATGCCGCTTATATGGGGTACTTAGAGTAACTAGTCAAGTTCAGAGACAAAAAAATGGTGGTTGCCAGGGGCTGGGGGGAGGGGGAATTGTTTAATGGGAACAGAGTTTCAGTTTTTCAAGACCAAAAAGTTCTGGACCTCCATTACACAACAACGTGAACATACTTAACACCATTAAACTATACACTTATAAATGGTTAAAATGGTAAATTTGTGGTACGTGTTATTTTACAACCTAAAAACTTTTAAACAAGCGAGTATTTCCTGACTTGATTCCAACTGTACACTAAGTAGAGGAAAAGTCAGGTACTGATGAGACAGTTTACTAGCAATTGCAAACTCAGCAAGCTGCGCCAGCTGTCTTCCACAAATGCAGATGCAGCTCCTACTTAAACTCTCCAATGGTTCTCCACTCCCTGGAGTGCCAGCAAAGTAGTTTTCACACCCGTGCCTCTCCTTTCAACCAGAATTCTGTTCGACAAAATCTTGGCCAGAAGCAGCATTCTGGACGAAAGAGGGGAGAGAAGTGGGGGCCTCCTCACTACATCCCCCCCATCTAAGCCCTGTCTTCTCTTTGCAACACGAAAGAGGGAAATGGACACAAAGTACTGAACACCGGGTGCCAACCTGCCCCGCATCCACCCACGGACCTGACCTCCCGCCCCGGTCCCACTTCCCTTTACAGCCCCGGCGCCAGCACACCGCCCGGCGCACGGCAGGTGTTCAGCTGTTAGGTGGCTAAACCTGAGGAGAGAGAGGGGACCCGAAACTGACACACTAAGGATAAACTCGCATAAACCGTTGACACCGGCAGCGCCCGGCGCGGTGCTGACACAGCTCTGCAGGCATACCCGGCTTCAAGTCCCCACTGCCCGCGTTCGTGGCCTACACTACGCGCCTCTCTAAACCTCGTGGTTCTCGCGCCGACGCGGCGGCCACCACCCTCCCTCCAGGGGCGCCGCCGGGGCCCAAAGGATGAGGGGTCTCGGGGCCGCGGTGCCCAGGGCGGCGGGGCGGGGCCGCAGACCGGCAGGACCGAGCTCGCGGGACTGGCCCGTGAGCTCTCCCCTCCCCCCTACAGCCCCCCAGCCGATCCGGGGCTTGTTCGTGGGAAGCCGTCTCGGGTCTACACACGCGAGACAGCGTTCAGTCTCGAGCGGCGGCGGGCTCAGGCCGGTGACTCGGCACCTCTGCGGCCGCCACGTCCGCCCGCCCGGCCCTGACCCCGGCCCCGGCTCGCCCTGCCCGCCCTGCCCGCCCGGCCGCTCACCATGGTGGACGCCTCTGCCTCGCAGCTGCGCTTCGTCAGGGAACGTTACGGTGGGAGCCGCCACCGCCCCCTCACAGCAGCAACCCCCACCGCCGCCGCCGCAGCCCCCGCCTCGCGCGGACGCCCGGGGCTCACCGGAAGTCCGGACCTGCACTTCCGGGGGGGAGCGAGCGCAGGCCGCTGCGAAAGAAAGTCAGGCAAAGGCGCGAGGGTCCAAAATTCCCGGAGAGTGAGCGCTCAGATACCCCTTCCTAACGTGTGCACTCTAGAGCACCTTACGTGATTATTTTAAATTACAGTTTGATAGTGGCCCCCTCCTAACTAATTTGGTGCGGCCCACTCCCCTTAATGCCTACACTACCCAGAAAGCACGCAGACCTTCCGGCCTCTGCTGCGGCCATCGAGGACTCGGGCGGAAGTAAGCCACACTTCCGCCCTCTAACTAGGCCGAGAGCCCATTGAAATCCTAAACTGACGCCCTCGTCTGACGTATACATGAATTTAATTTGTGGCGAGAAGGTTTCTTTTCCCTACAGGTCCCAGCTGGGGGGAGTAGTCGTCTCTTCCCAAAGTAAAGATGTCCGCCGAGCGTAGGGTGTCTGAGTAAATGGCGTCAGAGTTGAAGTGCGCAACCGCGAGTGCGTCAGGCCCGTGGATGACGCTTCTTTGGGGGAGGGCTGGACTATTCCAGCCGTAAATGGCGGAGCGCTAGTGCCGGCCCCCAGCGTGGACCAATCAGAAAGGAGGAAAGGCTGGGAACGGAGTCCCTGTTGGTTGGCCCCCGGGCCAATCGAAGGAGCGCTGATTTGGCGGGAGTCTTGACGCCGCCGGGCTCGCGGGGTTTCAGCGCGAGCTAGGGTGGTGTCCCGCCGCCGTAGCCATGTTCGTGTCAGATTTCCGAAAGGAGTTCTACGAGGTGGTCCAGAACCAGGTGAAGCCTTCTTTGGGCCCCAAGGCTTGGGGGAAGGGACGAGGGCGCGCGGCCGTGGGGGCGGGAGGGGCCGGGGTTCGGGGCGCCGCTCTCAGCCCTCTCTCCCCCGACAGAGGGTCCTTCTTTTCGTGGCCTCGGACGTGGACGCTCTGTGCGCTTGCAAGATCCTTCAGGTGAGGCCCGCGGGCCGGCTGGGCGGGGGGCGCGGGGGAGGAGCGGGGCGAGGACCCCATCCCGGGCGAGAGCTCGTCCTGGGGCGGGGACTCAGAAGGCTGCTTCCCTGGCGGGACGGCGTTGGGTGGGTTAGAGGAGAACTAGGTAAACGGCAGGGAGACTAGTTAGTATCTCTGTAGCAACCTGGGCACAGAATGGTTGCATTCGAGAGACCCGAAGACCTGTGGCGGCTTCTCACGTGTGGGGTTTGAGGAATCTGACAGCCGAGGGCACAGTGGTGTCATAAGCGATTCGGGAGATACTCGATTCTTTAGCCTGTTAGGGAAGATCGTTGGTTCGGTTTTGAATATGGTGCAGGGTTTACATGAGCTTTGGTCAGTCCCCCTTGGGTCAGGAACTACTTCTCAGAAGGCATAGAAATACCATCAGCTTTTCAATTTTCCTTTGGTGATTTTCAGCAAAGTTGACCAGATGATTCAGTGGACATTCATGTCCCCATCACCTACTTGCTGACATAAATATTTCACTAACCTAAGGTTATCACGTGTTGTTTGTCTCTCATCTTTTTTTTTTTTAAGTGCATTTCAAGGTAGATTGCAGACATCCTAAATGCAATAGGTTTTGAAAAAAGATCTCTCTCCAGGCCCTGTTCCAGTGTGACCACGTGCAGTATACGCTGGTTCCAGTTTCTGGGTGGCAAGAACTTGAAACTGCATTTCTTGAGCATAAAGAACAGGTATGAGAGATGCATTTGAGAATATTAGGCTTTTTTTTACTCAATTACAACTTCTTAACACTGAGCATTCTTTCTATGTATGCAATAGCTTGCATGTATTTCTAACTACCGATTTTCTTCAGAAGAGAAAAGTGAGCTATATGTCCAGGTGACTTACCCTCAAATTGTGGAGGCAAAATTGACAACAAAATAGAGATAGTGAATATGGACAGCCTCTAACTTTGAACTTGTGGTGCAGACACATTTCATTGTAAGGTGCTTGGAATTTGGCAGGTTGTTTTTTATATGGCCTAGTAAAAATTACTTTAGATTAGACTACTGTTTCATATTTATCTCTCCAAGAAAACGTATCCAGGTTTCCAACTTGAAATTCAGGAACATACCATCTCCCTTTGAAATTTAAGCAGTAGAGGCCAGGCCTCCTCCCACCTCTGCATGGAGCTGTAATGAGAGATGGGACATCTGAGACCCCACAGCCCCACAGGGAGAGACTGGAGTCTGGAAGAGGGTCCCTAGAGTTTCAGGCCACATCTAGGACTGTCTGGCAGAGATAAGTCCTCACCCGGTGCTCCTGTCATCATGAGAGGGACCTCTACCAGTTCAATATTTATAAGGAAAGGTTTTTCTATAGTGATAGGATGTGATTAAAGGGTTAACTTAATATTTAAGTGCTTGTTAAGTGTGGGCTACCTAAGACTTGCTAGAAATTTAACCCTGTGCCTTGCTACTAGCACAGAGAGGCAATTTGTCACAGTAGAGTGACAGATCAGAAGAGACCCGGTTATGCATTTGAACGCTTGGTCCACCCACATCACCTTCTTGACCCCAAGCCTGAGACTCGGGCACACTCATCCTCTGCCTGCTCCTTGTTGAAGCCAGGACAGGCATGGAACCCACCTCAAAATGTCGTGGTGGAAATGAAATGGTATATGGAGTTGTTAAAGCACTTTCACAGGCCAGCTGTGGCCGCGTTTGGAGCCCCTCACTATCAGCGCCTCGCCATGCATCAGGGGATGCATGTGTCTCAGCAAGACTCGGGCCTAGTGCTGAAGACAAATGGCCTCCCCCATGCGCTTACTCACAGGGTCCCCGTCCTTTTCTCAGTTCCACTATTTTATCCTCATAAACTGTGGCGCTAACGTGGACCTGTTGGATATCCTTCAACCCGATGAAGACACCGTATTTTTCGTGTGTGACACTCACAGGCCAGTCAATGTCGTGAACGTGTACAACGATGCCCAGGTAAACAGGCCTTTGGGGCCTGCGTCTCCCCTGAGTTCTCCTGTCTGTCTGTTCCCTTTTATGCTGCGGACAGTGTCACGCCTGGTGTTCTTGACAAGGCCTGTGTCCACCTCCCCTGTAAGAGCTGGAGCAGCCTGAGGAGAGAACCTGGTCTTGTCCATCTTTTTTTTTTTGTTTTTTTTGCGGTACGCGGGCCTCTCACTGTTGTGGCCTCTCACATTGCGGAGCGCAGGCTCCAGACGCGCAGGCTCAGAGGCCATGCCTCACGGGCCCAGCCGCTCCGTGGCATGTGGGATCTTCCCAGACCAGGGCATGAACCCGTGTCCCCTGCATCAGCAGGCGGACTCTCAACCACTGCGCCACCAGGGAAGCCCCTTGTCCATCTTTGATGAGAAATACGGCACCTAACCTTGGAGGTGCTCAGAGGGTGTGTGTGGAATTCGCTTGTCCTGGAAGGTGTAGGGACCAGAACCTGCCCTGAGTCTGCACTCCAAGCTCAGGCCAGCCCAGCCTTATTGAATACTGGGGGACCTCAGAGGCACCTCCCCTATAAATGGATGCACCCTGCCCATCCAGGGTGGTGTGGGGACCAGCAGGATGGTGGTGTGAGGCCGCTGTGAGCCTGGCATGGCTCTTGTCACACGTGCTCTTTGACCCGTCAGCAGTGGGCATGCATCCACGGTAACAAAGCATCAGCCCTGAAACTCTCACGTGAAGGACCTCTTTTAGAGACAGGAGCTTTGCTCGCTTCAAGGTCACCGATCTCCATGTCCTCTGTCAAAGGCCGAGGTACAAGGCATTCGTTTTGTTGGCTGAGTACGTGGCCTAAGAGGGAGCTCTTTTCCAAACTTAATGACTGTAGGTAGTTTTCAAATTCCCGTACTTTCTGTGCACTGAATAGCATGCAGATTCCAGCGGCTCACTGTGGCCAAATAAGACTCTGCGAGAGAAAACGTGATGGATAGTTTTCCATGAATGACAGAGGAGATTGATTGCTTTTTGTCTTAATCTTAGATCAAACTGCTCATTAAACAAGATGATGACCTTGAAGTTCCCGCCTATGACGACATTTTTAGGGATGAAGAGGAGGATAAAGAACATTCGGGAAATGAAAGTGACGAGGGGTCAGAGCCTTCCGAGAAGCGCACACGGTTGGAGGAGGTGGGTTTGGGCCTCTCAACACGGTCTTGAGGAAGTGCTCACTCCCTGAGGTCAGGGGTCAGCCCGGAGCCTGTGGGCCCAGGCAGAGATGGGAGGCAGCAGGTGTGGATGCCAACTCTGGGCTCTGCCATCCCCTGGCTGTGTGGCCTCAGGCAGGTTTCTGGACTTCTCTGAGCTGCGGCATCCAGCACTGGTGGCTTCTGTGAGATGTGGAATTACAGGCAGGAGGCGCTGCTCCTCCCACACAAGGGACGAGATTATTCTAGTGCTCGGTGTTGTGAGGAAGCTAATGCCTTCTGGCCCCCGGTCCTTGGTCCTTGGTGTACAGGCTGAGATTTGCCTCTTGAATGTTTGGGGTCCTCCCTTCATCCTTGGCCTGACCAGGGCCTTGGGAGGAGCCCTTCAGGGCCATCTGGGGGTGTGTGTCCTGCTTCCTCACCTGCCTGCTATTTCTAGAGTCTTGGGTCATCCAATTGGGACCTCTCAGACCCACTCTGAGATTTCTTTCCTCTTGCCTGGCTCTTTATCTGTTCTATTTTCCAGCCAACTTTTGGTCTTTATCTTCTAATCTTTGATTTTTTAGAGCTCTTTCTTTTTATTATATAGGTTCCAGGTGTACAGCATTATAATCCAACATCTCTGTACACTGCAAAGTGCTCACCACCATGAGCCTAGTTATCATCCACCACCATATGCTGGATCCTGATCCCCTTCACCATGTCCTCCAACCCCCAACCCCCCTCCCCTCTGGTAACAGATCTCTGTATCTATGAGTTTATTTTTGTTTTATTTTGTTTGTTCATTTGTTTTGTTTTGTTAGAATTCCATGTGTGAGTGAAATAATATGGTATTTTATTTTATTTTTTATCTTTCTCCATCTCAGTTCACTTAGCATAATACTTCAAGGTCTATCTGCGTTGTCACAATGGCAGAATTCCTTTTTTTTTTTTTTTTTTTATGGCTGAGTGGTATTCTATTGTATGTACACACCACATCTTCTTTATTCATTCATCTGTCGATGGACACTGAAGTTGCTTCCATGTCTTGGCTATTGTAAACAGTGCTGCAATGAACATTGGGGTACATGTATCTTTTTGAATTAGTGTTTTTGTTTGTTTCAGATATATGCCCAGGAGTGGAGTTGCTGGGTCATATGGTAGCTCTATTTTTAGTTTTTGAGGAACCTCCATACGGTTCTCAATAGTGGCTGCACCACTTTAGTTCCCAACGACAGTGTAGGAGGGTTACCTTTTCTCCACATCCAACAACATGTGTTATTTGTGGTCTTTTTGATACTAACCATTCTGACAGCTGTGGGGTGATATCTCATTGTGGTTTTGAATTGCATTTCCCTGATGATTAGTGGTGTTGAGCATCTTTTCGTGTGCCTGTTGGCTTCGGCCCATTTTTGGATTGTGTTGTTTGTGTTTTTTTTGATACTGAGATGTCTGAGCCCTCCTGACCAGCCCTGGAGTTCCACAGCCACGAGGGGAGGGGACAGGACTCCACTGTGCATTGTGGGGAGGGTCAAAGAATTCTTGGGCCCTGGGGGTTTTGTTAGGCAACTTTACTAAGGTATAACTTCTACACAATAAAATTCACCGGGTGTACAGTTCGATGAGATTTGACAAATGTATAAAGTCATGTGACCCCCACCACATCATAATAGAGAACAGTTCTATCATCCCCCAGAAGTTCCCTCATCAGGACAATGGCTTGCCTTTTTAAATTAAACTTTGAACTTTGAGATCATTGAAGATTCACATGCAGATGTAAGAAATGAGTTGAAATCACTTACATACATTGCCCAGTTTCCCCCAGTGGTGACATATTGCAACATTATGGCACAACATCACAACCACTGAAATAGTTGAGACACAGGACATTTCCGTCACCACAAGGACCCCTCCTGTGACCCTTTTATAGCCACACCCACTTCCCTCCTGCCCCACCCCCTCCTTAGCTCCTGGCAACCACTATACTCTTCTTAATTTATATAATTTTGTCCTTTCAAGAATTATATAAATGGAATCATATAGTAAATAACCTTTGGGGATTGGCTTTTTCACTCAGTATAATTCCCTGGAGGTTCAGCCAGGTGTTGGGGCATATCAGGTTGGTTCCCTTTAGTTACTGAGTATGTTCCACGGTGTGGACCTGCCTCAGTTTAGCCAGTTACTCACTGACAGACATCTGGGCTGTCTCCAGTTTCTGGCTATTGTGAATAGAGCTGCTATAAATATTTGTGTGCAGATTTGTATGTATGAACACGAGTCTTCGTTTCCCTGGGATGAATGATCAAGCGTGCATTTGCTGGGTTGTGTGGTAGTTATGTGTTCAGTTTTCTAAGAAGCTGCCAACCTTTTTTGGAGTGGCTGTACCATTTTACATTCCAACCAACAATCTACAAGTGACCCAGCTTCTCGTGTTACCACTAGGTAAGGAAGCTCCAGGCTCCCTGCCTGGCCTCTGACTCTACCCTGGTGAGGGTGTAGGGAGTGCACAGGTAGAAGGAGGAGGTGTTACAGATGGGAGGTGTTCATCGGGGGAGGCTGGGCTCTGTGCGGCCTGCGCTGGGCTGGAGGGGGTGGGCCTCGAGTCAAGCACTTATCCTCTAAAAGTTTCCTCTCTTCCGAGGCTGTTCCTTCATGGTTCTTTGGCTTTTGTTGGGGATTTTTTTTCTTCTTACCTGTTGGTGTTTCCAAGTGGCCGGCTTCTTCAGCTCCAAGTCTGGGATGTATGAACAAAAAAGAAAACCCAGGGAACTCATAATGTGACATCCCTCAGGTCCCAGGATCCCTGGCTGGTCAACCTTCCTCTCCACCTTTCAGAATCTTTTTTTTTTTTTATAATATGTGATATTGGGGTTTCTAAGTATATTTAATGAATGCACAGAGAAAAATACACATACACCATCTTTCCAGAAGCAAGTTTTTAAAACTGCCGTCCCCCCACCCCCGTGCCTTTGTTGTGGGAACTGAATGAGGTTGTGCCTGTGAGATCAGAATAGTCGCTGGAAACGATGGGGTCTGGATATAGAAGTGTGAGCTCTTTTTAATCTGGTGGGAAAGCCAGCAGGAGGCAGTGGCGGGCTCTTGGTGGATTGCATGGTGCTGGGATGAAGGACTCGGGGTGTGGCCTGAGCAGGTGCCAGCGGGGTGGGGGGGGGCGGCCAACCATGTCCACACACCCACAGTGCTGATGCACCAGAGGGCCCAGCTGCGCCCTCAGTGCCTCCCTCCCCAGGAGCAGGCTTCGCGCCCTGTGCCTTCTGCCGGACCAGAACCTTCTCGGGCTATGGGGTGAGGTCCTGGCTTCTTTGCTCAACCCTTTGTTCTCTTTGTTGTGGATCAGGAGATCGCGGAGCAAACCTTGAAGAGGAGGAAGCGAAGAGAATGGGAGGCCCGGAGGTGAGGCTGCGTCCAGCAGCGGGACAGCGGGTCAGCGATGCCCCTTTCTTTTCCATTTGAGGATCACATGTTCAGTTTAGAGCCTCTGCGCCAGTGTCTGCAGGATTGAGCTGGTGGCCCTGCACTGGGGAGGAGCTCAGGGCCCCTCTGTCTCGCCCTCTGGTCCCACGAAGGTCGAAGGCCGGGCCTGGCCTGCAGGTCTCCCAAGCACATGCCATCCATTAGGGGTGAGGGCCCTGGTCCTTTGTTTTCATAGTTTTCTAAATGTAAACACTTTTATTTACAAATTCAAGAGATGGCAATTGTGTAAAACTTTTCATAGGAAAAAAAGTATGAAAAGGAAACTAAGTTACACACACCTTCTCTTCCTGTTGCAAATTAAAAAACAGAAGTGCTTTAAAATGAAAACATTGGAGAGGTTATTCTAGCTTGAGGCAAACGTGGAGCAGTGCTCTAGAGCTGGGAATTCCTTGCTAAACACAGTCCTTGGAGGTCTCGCAGGGTCTGAGTACCCAGCCCCTGTCCTGCTGTGCCCCCAGCCAACCCCCTTGGAAGGACAGTGTAAAACCATTTCAGGAAGTGTAAGGAAAGAAAACTGAATATAACTCACTTTCACTAATAGGAAGAGATTCTGGCTTTGGATTGATTTTCCTGGGTTATCTGTACTTGTGCACATTTTACATAATCATACCTAATTTTGCATTTTTCCTCTTAATAGGATCATAGTTCTGATGGTTCCAAAAGCCTTTATAAACTGCCCAGGGCTCAACTGGCCGGTTTCCCTTCTTTGTGAACTGGAGACTGGGTCCAGCATCCTCCTGTGACACATAGGCTGCACACAGAGCCCGTCTTGTCTTGCTTGTTCCATGGATTCCCTTCTGGGGATCATTTCTTGGGGGGGATTCTGGGGCTGTGCCATTTCACATATTCTGCAGCCACACGAGGTTTGAGCCCGTTTACTCCCTTCCCAGCCATTGTATGTCTACACTCCTTGAAGAGTCAATAAGTGAAAACAAACTATTTCATTTGTGTTTCTTGGGTACCATCCAGTTTTAGCATTTTTCCCAACATTTGTCTTCCTATTCTGCTTCCTGTTGAAGACCCGCGTTTTGTGTCATTACAGAAGAGACATACTCTTTGACTACGAGCAGTACGAATATCACGGGACGTCGGTAAGTACAGATAGGCTGGATTCACGGTCACGTTTGGACTCTAGGGGTCACTGTCCTAAAACAGGAGGAGGAATGAGCACAGGTTTTAGAGCCACCAAGGCCTGGTATGAATCCCAGCCCCACAGCTTCCTCTTTGTGATCTTGGGCAGGGGATGCAGCTTCTCTGAGCCTCTCCTCCTCAGTAAAAGGAAGAGAGCAGCCCTCACTCCAGAGGCAGTTGTTGGGAAAGGTTCTTTTTACCTAGAGGTACTCAAGGAACAGCAGCTATTATTTCTGTTCATGATCAAAAGTACAGAACAAGGGAATTCCCTGGCGGTCCAGTGGTTAGGACTTGGCGCTCTCACTGCCAGGGGTCTGGGTTTGAACTAACATCCTGCATGCTGCGTGGCCAAAAAAAAAAAAAAAGTGCAGAACAGGTCTGTTAGTCTCTGTGCAAGAAGGTAGAACTCTGGACTTACACAGGCCCACCAGCATATGTGTTACAGGAAGAGTTTGGTACAGAAAACCTAGTGTGTCGACTCTGGCATTGCTGAGCAGAGCTCAGGGCCTTGAGGACCCCTAGAAAATAAGTTTCCAGTAAAGCATCCTGTGTTTAGCCTTAGAATTTGGCTCTGGGGCCTTGGACCCTGAGCACAGATTTCCAGAGCCCCTATTCTGGTCAAGGCCCCGTTGCCCTTTGTGGGATCATCTCTCTGCCCTGGCAAGTGGAGGATCCTAAGCCGCAGGAGGGGTGGGTGGTGTGGGCAGGAACGGATGCCCGGCCCCTCAGATGCTGGAAGTTCCCGCGGAAACCAGTCTCCTTGGCGCTGTTGAAGGAAGCCCAACATCTCAGGGCAAACGGGATTTAGAGTCTTCTGGTCAGACCCTGATCCTCCCATCTCCTGCCAGAACTCAGCCCGTCTGCTCACGGGAGCTGGATGCTTCATCCACAGGCAGCCCTGTGGGAAAGACCCTTCTCGCGTGGTCCCAGGGCCCCGGGCAGCGCGGGCCTGGCCCTGCCGTGAGCACGGCTGCCCGGCCTTAAGCCTGTCTCTCTTGCAGTCGGCCATGGTGATGTTTGACCTGGCGTGGATGATGTCCAAGGACCTGAGCGACATGCTGTGGTGCGTGAGGCCCTCCTATGAGCAGCTGCATCCTCACAGCCAGGGCGGGTCCCCACTGCCAGGGGAGTGCCGGGTGCGGCCCCTTTCTGCACACGTGGAGGCCCTGGTCGTCTTCCTGACTGGGGTCCCCGGCTGCACACAGACTCCTGGGGGGACTGGGGAGTGTCATGGGGTGCCGAGGGTCTGAGGGAGGGGCCTGGGCCTCTCCACCCTTCCCAGATGACCGCCCAGCCTTGCTGCCCAAATCGGTTTGAGTGTGAGGTTTGAACAAGGCTGCTGTCAACAAGCATCTTTGCAACCCTGGCTGGGGGGTAGTTCCGGTACAGGAGTAGCTGCTGGCCTGCCTCTGAGCCTGCTGCTGGGGCTTCCGGCGGGGGTGCTTGGCCCACTGCACTCCTGAATGCGGGTTGATTTGGGGACTAAAGGCTCAGTCTAGTGAGGAGTGTGTGGGTCTGGCCTGCTTCACCCTCAGCATTCTGCTCTGGGTCCTGGTTTTCTCCTCTGCGAGGTGATGGTCTGTGCTGAGTCAGAGCCTCAGGACGGCCAGGGCAGGGCCAGGCACTGGCCACATCAAGGCCCAGAGGTGCCCTGTTGCCCTGAGCCGGCGAGGGTGGCGTGCGGCCAGGCGAGCCGGGACACAGGTGGTGTGGGGCCTGCCGCTCTTGTCATAGGGGATCCCTGCTGGGAACCGAGAGCCCCACAGCAGTGACACCGCAATGGGATCCTTGGAACCTCTCCACCTGCAGGGCGGGACCGCTGGTCCAGCGGAGTGTCTGGGTCAAGCCACGCTGGCAGGACATGCCTGTGAGTGCCGCCCACCCATTCACCGCTCCATTCCTCTCCTTCCAGGTGGGCCATCGTAGGACTAACGGACCAGTGGGTGCAAGACAAGATCACCCAGTAAGGATGCGCTCCCCCGGGCTGTCTGAGGTCGGCTGCAGCCGGGTTTGCAGTGGTGGGCTGGGGGCAGCGTCCCTGCGGTGCCCTTTGAGGAGGGGTTGGCTTGGGCCTGGGTCCTTGTCAGGACTGGACCTCTGGCGCAGTCATGTGTGGCCTTGTGTGGATGCTTCATCCACCTCGGGGGCCCAGCAGGTGGAGCCTGAGTGAGCGGAGGGGCCTGGTCTCCCAGCCCTCATGTTGTCTGTTGACCCCTGTGCCCGCTGGACACAGGGCTGGGAGGAGGGGCCAGGGCCCCGAGGCCTGCCAGGGCGGACAGGCGTGATCTCAAAGGTTGGGGGGAGGCTGGACAGGCCTGCAAGGAGGGCTGGTGTGGAGCCGAACCCTTTTTGCCCTTGGGGGATGGGCTATGCTGTTCCTGTCTGTCCGACTCCAGGATGTAGACACCTGGGAGGAGCGGGAGAGCCGGTGCCCCTCTCATTCCTGCTGCTCTGGTGCCATCAGGTGGGAACTGTAACCCCGTCCAAGGGCCCCGTGCCTGCCTCCTGGCACAGCCTCCACCTGCACTGGTTGCAGAGGCCCCTGTGCCCCAGTAGCTGCCCCTCCCACCCTACCCACTGGAGGGTCCCAAGTCTCACAGCCTGGGCCCAGCCTGCTCCCCTCCTGTGTTGCCGATGGCGTCAGGTGCACAACGCTGGGCACCATGCTGGCCTGGGTGGCCCCTCAAGTGGACCTGGACGGGGTCTGCCTTCTCCCGCTCTCCTCGCCAACACTTCCTGTGCTGGGTGTCTTGTCACTATGGGGTCTGTCCACTGACCATGGCAGGCGGGTGGGCCATGGCACCCTCTGTGCCCACCCCAGGGGGCCTCAAATAAATGACACGGGGCAGCTGCTGCCCAGGAGAGAGCGCACGGGGGTGGCGGACGAGGCCAGAGCCCAGCCCTCGTTTGCCTGCAGAGGCAGCAGGGGTCCTGGGCCCTGGACAGGAGGGGCGGAGGGAGCCCCAGGCTGCGTGCTGTCTTCCAGGATGAAGTACGTGACCGACGTGGGCATCCTGCAGCGGCACGTGTCCCGGCACAACCACCGGCATGAGGATGAGGAACATGCGCTCTCCGTCGACTGCATGCGCATCTCCTTCGAGTACGAGTATCCTCACGGCTCAGCCCTGCGTCCCCGGGACGAGAGGCTCTGGGCAGAGGGCCCAGTGGGTTCAGCAGGAGTCCTGGACGTGGGCCCTCCCTGGCTCGTCCATGGCTTTGCCATGTTCAGGAGCATCACGTGTATTAGGGTGGATGGGTGCTGGGCGCACACAGGCAAGTGCACGCAGGGCCACGGTGGTTCAGGCAGTTGAGAGGGTTCGCAGACTCCTGCCAAGTGGGTGGGGAAGCAGCAAGCAGGTACGATTAGAGAGTGACACTTCAGGAGGAGGATGTGGTGCCTCGAGGGGGCGACCCGGGCCATCGGGCTGCAGGGCTCAGGACAGGCTTGATGAGGCCATGTCAGAGGAGAGACTCAGCCACCCTCAGGGGAGGGAGGGCTGCCTGGGCAATCTCATGGCCTTGCAAAAGCCCTGAGGTGAGCTCCAGGGAGGGGCTGGAGTGATGGACGGGTGCAGGTCGAGGAGCTGGTTCTTGGTGCTTGAATGTCCTGGGGCTGCCGAATGGGGGGGATAGGCTGTGGCAGCCATGGCAGGGGTCTTGCTGCTTTGGTGGCAGGTAGAGTGATGGCAGGGGTGGGGCCGGCCTGTGCCTGCCCTGGGACAGCTGGGGACCAGTGAACATGACTTGGACGGGTCAGGTGGGGGTGCCCACGACAAGTCTAGGAAGAGGTGCCGGGTGTGGGGCAGCCAAGCTCCGGGAGGGGGCGACCACCAGGAGCCGGGTCCTGACATGTGACATCTGGGGGCCGGGGTGCGCCAGGGGTGCGGGCAGGGAGGACAGTGGCCCCAGGGCCCAACCAGCAGGAGGGACATCACAGAGGACAGAGGCCGCCGTGTGCCCAGAGACCCTCGGTGTGGGTGAGGACCATCCTCACAGCCACACTTGTGGCCCCAGGAGTGAGGAAGAGCCTGTCAAGGAGTGGTTGAGGATGAGGCTTTGTCTAGGGGATTCCAGCACAGGCCCAGCCAGGTGGAGCCCGCGGGGAGCGGGTGGGAGGCCAGCCTGAACCGGCGACGCCCGGTGGGGCCTCCCAAGTCCTGTGTGGCCACAGGGGCCCCCGCATAATGCTGTGTGTCCACATCTCCCAAGCTCTCTGTCTGGGTCATGTTAAGCTGAGGTTGAAGAGCTCCAGGTCCTCGGGGGGCTGACTGGTTATGCAGGTGGTGGTCCCAGGGCGGGGGCCCGGGTCACTATGCAGCCACAGCTCCTTGACCGCAGGCCCAGCCTCTGCCTGGCGCTCTATCAGCACTGGTCCCTCCACGACAGCCTGTGTAACACGTGCTACACCGCGGCCAGATTCAAGCTCTGGTCCCTTCACGGGCAGAAGCGGCTGCAGGAGTTCCTCGCGGATGTGGGGTGAGTGAGCGCCAAGGCCCGCCCCCCACAGCCCCCCTCCCCTGGGGGAAAGCCCCCACTCCTGCTCTATCCCACATTCCTCACTCGATCCCAGAATCTGGTCTAAAGTCCAGGCTGGAGCATCAGCCGTGGCATCACGCCTCCTGTGACCAGTGCTCCTCCTTCCCAGTCTCCCCCTGAAACAGGTGAAGCAGAAGTTTCAGTCCATGGACGTCTCCTTGAAGGAGAATTTGCGGGAGATGATTGAAGAGTCTGCGAATAAATTTGGGTAAACACATGTTTCTCTGGATTAAGCTTTGTCAAGGTTTCAGCTTTAATCACATTCTAAAAGTAATGTAGAAAACAAGAACGCGTAGATGACTGTGACCTAACTAGCCTTCCCTGAAGTTTTGAATCCTCTTTGGGTTAAAATTAGGACTTAAGGTGCCTGAAAAGTCTAGAATCCTTACCTCCTGGGGCCGAGGTGCAGACCTTTGAGGTCAACCTGGACTGTCCGTCACTGGACCCTGAAAGGGCCCACTGGGGCCGGGTTCAGGCGAGCTCTGCCCAACCGGGTCTTCTGGCTCTGCTGGAGGGACATGGGCCTGGCTGCTCCTGGCGCCCTGGGGCGCTGGCAGGAAAGGACCACACCCGCATCCCCCCCACCCGCCACACACACACAGCTAGCTCCTGCCCTGCCCTGATGGGCTGACAGCTTTGTACCGGGTGCTCAGCACCCCGGTTGAAGGCTGGTGTGTCGGCCTCCTGACTCCGTCCATTCTCTGACCGGAATGGCTAGCTGCAAGCATCAGTGGGGGCTGGGGAGGGAGCATTAGTGCTGGCCTGGCCTGCGTGAGAGCTCACCCCAACTCGAGGACACTCTGGCCACGTGCAGAACGACAGCCGTGTCGCTTCCTCCCATTGCAGCATGAAGGACATGCGCGTCCAGACTTTCAGCATCCATTTTGGCTTCAAGCATAAGTTCCTGGCCAGTGATGTGGTCTTTGCCACCATGTCGCTAATGGAGAGCCCCGAGAAAGACGGCTCTGGGACGGATAACTTCATCCAGGCTCTGGACAGTCTCTCCAGGTAGTGGGCCTGGCTGTGGGCCCCCATCCCCGCCGGCCACTCGGCCCTCAGCCCCACACTGCCAGGGAGGCAGGTCACAGGGCCCCCAGGCACGGTGGTGACTGCGTCTTTGCAGGAATCCAGATCACAGTCCACCTGAGCTGGGGGCGCACGAGACACATTCCCGTCTTCAGTATGTGTCATGTTCTCTGGAATCCTTTTCTTCTTTCTTTTTGATTTAAAATTTTTCTTCTTTCTCACCTCCCATACCCCTTCAGGCATTGTTGTTTATTCATTCCTGTGTTTCTTCTAGTTTAGTTTTCATTTCTCAATTATTTTGCTTTTACTTCTAACTTTTTCTTATCTCACTTCCTGAGATGTACTATTTTTTAAATGTCTTTCGGCTTGTTTTGAAATAGAATATTATAGTTCTGGTCTTTTGGGGGCATGTCTTTCTAGTTCACCTTCATTGTCGAGAGGGAGACTATCCTCCTTGTTCTTTTTCCTGACAGTAACTGAGAGGATTTGATCATTGCTCATTTTTTTGTGAGTTTAGTCTTCCTCACTTTTTCGGGGGAGGTATGGTTCACACAGCTTTTCCAGCTTCAGAGTGTTAGAAATAGAGGGGCCTGCTTTCTGGGGTTTCCTGGTCCATTCCCAAGCACACTTTTTTAAACAGCTTTGCTGAGCTATAATTCACATACTGTATGGTTCACCCATTGAAAGTGTACAATTTAATGGCTTTTAGTATATTCACAAGGTTGTGCAAACATCACCACTATCTAATTTTACGACATTTTTATTGCTCCAAAAAGAAACCCTGCTCCCCTCAGCCATTGCCTCCCAAATCTCCCATCTCCCCCAGCTCCTGGCAACCAATAACCTACTTTCTGTATCCATAGATTTGCTATTCTGGACATTTCATATCCATGGACTCAGACATTAAGTGATCCTTTATGGCCTGGCCTATTCTGCTTAGAATAATGTCCTCAAGTTTTATCCGTGTTGTAGCATGCGTCAGAATTTCCCTTCTTTTTATTGCAAATAATATTCTATCATAGGGATAGACCACATTTTATTTATCCATCATCAGTTGATGGACATTTGGGTAGTTTCCACCTTTTAACGATGATGAAAAATGATGTTGTGAATGCACATGTGTGAGTTTTTGTGTGGACATGTTTTCCTCTCTCTTGGGTATATACCTGCGAGTAGAATTGCCAGCTCATGTGGTGATTCTGTGTGTCACCTTTTGTATAACTGCTGGACTGTTTTCCAAAACGTGACTTCACCATTGTACATCCCCACCTGCAGTGTATGAGAGTTTGAATTTCTCCATATCCTCATCAACACTTGTCACTGTCTGACTTTTTGATCGCAGCCATCCTAGGGGTATGACGTGGTCTCACTGTGGCCTTGATTTGCATTTCCTTAATGGTTAATGATGTTGAGCAGTTTTTCATGTGCTTATTGGTCATTTGCGTATCCTGTTTGGATAAATGTATGTCCTTTGTCTCTTTTTAAATTGGGTTGTCTTTTAATGATTGAGTTTTAGGAACTGTTTTGTATATTCTAAATATGTCTCTCAACAGATACATAATTTGCTAATATTTTCTCCCATCCTGTGGGTTGTCTTTTTACTTTCTTGATGTTGTTTTTTGAAGCACAAACATTTTTAATTTTGATGATGTTTGGGTTATCTATTTTTTTTTTGTTTCTTTTGTTGTTGATGTCATAACTAAGAAACCATTGTCTAATCCAAGGTCACAAAGATTTACACCTCTGTTTTCTGTAAGAGTTTTATAGTTTTAGCCTTTATATTAGGTGTATGATTTACTTGAGGTTAATTTTTGTATCTGATGTGAGGGAGGGATCAGCTTAATTATTTTGCATATGGGCATCTGACTGTTCTAGCACCATTTGTTGAAAAGACTTCTTCTACCGTTGAATTAATTTGGCACCCCTGTTGAAAATCAGTTGACCATACATGTGGGAATTTATTTCTGGATTCTCACTTCTCTCCCACTGATCCATGTGTCTAACCTTATGCCAGTACCACACTGCTTTGATCACTATAGTTTTGTAGCAGGTTTCGGCTATGCTGTGTTCCTTGAATTTCCATGTGAGTTTTAGGATTAGCTTATTAATTTCTGCAAAGAGGTCAGATTGCATTGAATCTATAGGTCAGTTTGGGGAGTGTTGCCATATTAACAATATTAAGTCTTCTAATCCATGAACGTGGATGTTTTTCCATAGACTTAGATCCTCTTTAATTTTTTTCAACAGTGTTTTATAGTTCAGAGAATAAACCGTACACTTTTTATTAGATTTATTTCTGAATATTTTATTCTTTTTGATGCTACTGTAAATCAACTTACTAATTTCATTTTTGGTTTGCTCATTGCTACTGCATAGAACTACAATCAATTTTTGTATACTGATCTTGTCCTGCAAACTTGCAGAACTTGTTTATTAGTTCTGACAGTTTTTTAGTGAATTCTTCAGGATTTTCTATATACAGGATCATGTCACCTGCAGATAAAGATGGTTTTACTTCTTCTTTCCCAATCTAACTGCCTTTTATTTCATTTTCTTACCAATTGCCTGGCTAGAACCTCCATGACAATCCCAGCGTGTTTGATCAGTGCCTCTGCCTTCCTTTCCTGAATTGTCCTTCTCTTGCCCAGTTTCAGTTCCACTTGTAACCGTCTCTCCTCAGCAAGGAGCCCAGAGTGGAAAGGAGCTCTGGCTGGTACGGGGAGCTAGCCTGCTCCAGCCCCCTGGTGTTTGCCATGGCCCTCACACTCACCTGCTCTTGCGTGGCGCAAAACTCAAGCTTTGGCCACTGTCCCCAGCTGCCTGGAGTTTCACCTTTCTTAGGTCTCTGCTTCTCTGCTTCCTCCCACACGTCTGGTGGCCAGTTGGGGGTCTCTTCCCACCTGCCTATATTTTGGGGTCTGTGGTGTTCCTCATACCTTTGTGTTGTAAATGTGGGTCCTAGGTCTTTGGTTTTGTAATGTAGTTGCTCTGTTTTTAATCGAGAAATATGGAGAAATTAAAGAACTATACTGCCACTGTTTCCGCCTCCTCTCAGAATTGATGGGCCAGTCTTAGCCATTGTCTGCTGACTTCCTGCTGTGACAAAAGAGCATTCATCCCATTTTTGTGCGCCTTCCCCTCCTGTTGGTATAGTTGTGCCACTATTTTTAGCTCCTTTGTAACCTTAACATACTTTGGTCTTATTCTTTCACCAGCATCTCGTCTCCCTAGTTGGTAAGAAAAGGGTGTTGGCATCCTTCGTTTTCTCCTCCCCCATACCTCCCAGGATATGAAAATACTTTCGCATGTTCAAGGTTAACAGTAGTGGGGTAGAGGACAGAATGTGAGTCGTCTCATTTTTGGCTGTAGGTTGATTCTCAAAGATGAAGATCAGTAAATAGTGTTACTTGGTTGCTCTAATAAAATATTCCAGAGTCACTAATGTGTGGTGATCCCATTCCTTTCTGGCTCAGCTCTTTGTTTTCCCTGGAGCTCTTCATTGCCTCCTTTATCATATCCGGTTTTCCCAGCTCTCGTTCCCCGAGCCCCTCTGTCCAGGAGAGCCTGGGCCTCTGTTCTTGGCTCCAGCTCCCTAGTCCTGCCACCTGCCGCCACCACTGGCGGCCCAGACTGTGCCGCTGGGGTGGACCCAGCACATCTTGGGATCCTCATCTGTTTTTTTTACTCCCCCGTTTTGCTAGAACATAATTCTTAAGCAACTTTTAAAGAAAGGGCACATGTGAGGTAAACATTCTGAGCTCTTGCACATCTGACAGTATCTTCTGCCCTCATCTGATTGCTGGTTTAGCTCGTGCAGAATTCAGGGTTGCTCCCTGTCTCCCAGAATCCAGTGGTGTTGATGTGAAGTCTGAGCCATTTTGGTTCTTGTTCCTCTATAAATGCACCCTCACCCCCACCAGAAGCTTTCGGGATCTGTTTTGATTCTCAGTGTTCCAGAATGTCTAGTGGTGTGTGGGGTGGATCTTGTTTCATGTATTAGACTGAGGTTTGGGGTGAGCCCTTTTAGTCTGAGGAAATGCTTTCGTACTCTGCCTTTACTATTCCCCCAACACATATGTCTGTTTCTTAATCTTTCTAGACTTCCTGGAATGATTGTCAGTCTCTGACTTTTGCCTTATATTTTCCATGTGTTTGTCTTATGTGTGGTAAGGAAGGTTTTCTTGCCTTTGAGTGAATTTTTTATTTGTTGCAACCATTTTACTTTCCACAAATACTTCCTGGTTTCTGATTGTTCATCTTTCATAGCATCCTGTTCTTGGTTTACGAATGTATTGCCCAAATCTCTCTGAAGATACTAATTAGACTTCATTTTAAGCTTTCTTTTGGTCTCCAAATTATGTTTCCACTA
This sequence comes from Physeter macrocephalus, assembly GCF_002837175.3. NCBI lineage: Eukaryota > Metazoa > Chordata > Mammalia > Artiodactyla > Physeteridae > Physeter > Physeter macrocephalus. Next base: position 7,071 of record NW_021145693.1, on the reverse strand, counting down.
GGGCTGGTTTTTCAGGCCACAGGCATTTCTCAAATGTCTGGTGGTCCTCCACATTCAAGGGGTTGGGGGGGGGTGGGGTGGGGAAGGCTGTGGAAGCCTGGCAAGCCTGCTGGCCGGAAGGCATCACTTCATCTTGGTGGGTGGGAAGCTCATGTGACACTTTGGGACCCTTACCTGCTGGGTGCAGAGGCTTTGCTTGAAGACCTGACTTCTCCACAGAGGGCTCATTTTAATGTGTTCAGAACGGAACCCTCCTTTGTGTGGGGGAAGGGTAAAAATGCATCTGTCAGGTGGCGGGATCCCTAGTGCCCCCCAAGCCTCTCCGGTCAGATCCCTGCAGCACCTTCCAGGAGGCACCTCTGCTGGCTTCCAGTCTCTGGTCTTCTGATGCCAGCAGGAACCCACCCCCCCTGCACCTCTCCTGTCCATCACTGTGGGCTTAGACACTTTTTATTCCTTCCTCTCACCGGAAAGGGAGCTGGGGAGGGAGGGAAGTGAACTGTTGGCTCCACAGCCCCTCTGACCCAGAAACCAGGTGTCCGGTCTGCGGCCAGTGCTGGAGCCGTGCACCTGCCATGTTTCAGGGGAAACCTGGACAAGCTGTACCGCGGCCTGGAGCTCGCCAAGCAGCAGCTGCGCGCCACACAGCAGACCATCGCCAGCTGCCTCTGCACCAACCTCATCATTTCCCAGGGGCCCTTCCTCTACTGCTCCCTCATGGAGGTCAGCTCCCCACAGACACGCCCCCAGCCCCACCCGCTGGCCGCCCCCTGACCACCTACCCCCACTCCCTGCAGGGCACCCCAGACGTTGTGCTGTTCTCTAGGCCAGCCGCCCTGAGCCTGCTCAGCAAGCACCTGCTCAAGTCCTTCGTGTGCTCGGTGAGGGTGGGAACACAGCAGCCGGGGGGTCGGGGGGAGTGGCTGGTGCCAGACACTGGCCTTGGGGTGCGGGGGCTGCTCACCTGCCAGGGGCTGGCAGGTGCCTCCCTTTTCCTGAGCTGTGTTCCTCCTCTGAGCCCTGAACCCTCTACTTCCCACCAGCCCTTGTGCCATCACTCACCACCCAGGTCACTTGGACAAGTGGCGGGGCAGGGGGCCTCACAGAGCACACAGGGCTGGGGCTCATGTTCAGCGGGGGCGGGGGCTGGGGAGGGCCTCCTGGAGGAGGTGACAACTGTGTTAGGACCTAAAGGAGGTGAGGGAGGGAACAGCCAGGGGCACAGGAGGCTGGGGGCAAGCTGCGTGGGGACTTGAGTGTCTCTGGGGAGAGGGAGTCCCTGGGGGCTTTGGGGGAGCGAGGGACTGGGGCTCCTGGGCACTGTGACCGAGGTGCACTTCCCTCCGCAGACGAAGAACCGGCGCTGCAAGCTACTGCCCTTGGTGATGGCCGCCCCCCTGAGCGCGGAGCAGGGCACCGTAACCATGGTGGGCATCCCCCCAGAGACCGACAGCTCGGACAGAAAGAAGTGAGTCCTGGGCCCCGGGGCTATGGGGGGTCGGCCTCAATGCCAGGCCAGGGATGGCCTTTTCCACCATGAAGCAGGGTGGTGAGGCTTACACACGTGGGCTGCAGGGTGGGGCAGCATCAAGCATGCACTGAGCGGGGTCGGAGTGCAGGGAGGTGCAGCAGGTAAGCGAGCCTGAGGGTGGCAGGGCAGTTGGGGCCTCATGCTGAAAGCCCAGGACAGACACCAGTGCATGGGGCTCACCAGTGAGGGCACATCTCTGGGCTCCAGGTAACCCGGGTTCCTGTGAGTGGTCTGAGGCCTCTCGGGAGCTCCCACCCCATGGGGTGGGGGGTGCAGGTGTGGTGTGGACGTCCAGCTTCTAGGCAAGAGCATCCAGCTCCCTGAGGAGGGCCGGCCGGGGTCAGATGCACCCAGGATGGGCAGCGAGGTGCGTGGCCCTGCGGCTGCGGTGGAACCCTCAGCCCTCCCTGGGCCTGAACCCTCCTCTGAGGAGCAAACAGTTTGCACTGAAAATCTGGATTGGGTCTGGGTCTTACCCTGGGTCTGGATCGGTCCCAGCTCTGCCACTGTGAGCTTTGACCTCCTTCTGCGTCTGCAAAGGTCACTGAGCCGTGAGTGGGGAGACAATGGCCTCTGAGACAAGTGCTTCCCTGTTGCCGGGCTGCCTTCCAAAGCTCCCTCGAGGGTCTCAGATCCAAAGTCACATGGGTGGGAGCCAGCCAGGGTTCCCGAGGCAGCACCGCGGCCGCCTGTGTCCTCACTCGGGCCACCAGTCTGTGCATGGCTGGGCCGGTTGGCGGTGAGCTCGGGGGACTTGCACAGTCTCCTGTGAGAGCGGCCGTGGAGGCTGGGAGCACTCTCCCTCCTCTGCCCGCCTTCTGTCCTGCTCTCCACAACAGGCACTGGAGCCCCTTCCCCACGCTCCCGCTGTCTCCACCAAACCTCCCTCGAGGCAGCTCCATCCAGGCTGTTCCCCGAGGGGCTCCTGCTCCCCCACCACCCTGCGGGCCCCTCCCCATCCCTGGTCCCACCTGCTGTGTGTGTCTAGGACCCCATCCCCACACGGCTCCACAGAGCCTCTGCCTCTCACCTGCCCCAGCCGCCAGCACGGTGCCTGCGGGGGGTGCCAGGGGACACGCCCACCTGAGGGCTGAGAAGGGCTGATGCGGGAGCAGTGGTGAGAGGCAGTGGCCGTCCAGAGAGTGGGCTGAGGCCTCGGGGCTGTGGCCAGTGAGGAGTCTGGTGTGTCCCTGGTGGGGAGGGTACACTGCAGGGACAGCCCCCAATGCGCCTCTGTGTGTCCCCAGCTTTTTTGGCCGGGCGTTTGAGAAGGCGGCGGAGGGCACCAACTCCCGGACACTGCACAACCATTTCGATCTCTCAGGTAAGAGTCTGCCGCACTGAGGCCCTTTCAAGGTCAGTGCTGGCCTTGGAACCAGGGAAGTGCCGGGGGTGCCCTGCCAGCAGTCCTCTGGCCTCGGGCCCTGCACCCCATCTGGGCCCTGAGAGGCATACCTGGCTCTGGCCTTACGATCCAGCCCCTGAGATCACTTCACCAAGGAGCTTAGGGGTCTGGCCACCACTATGCCCTGACGCTGCCGCATGGTGGCTTTGGGGGGCCACACCTGTAGGCCACCAGCGCCCCTGCAGCTTCCCCGGATGCCAGTGTGGAACATGGCATGTTTGGCCATATTTGCTTTCTGTTCTTCAGATGTGTGGCACTTCACCCCTGTGTTAGTGAGCCCGGGCTGCTGTAAATAAAGCACCACAGAGTGGGGGGTTGAAATAACAGAAATGCATTTCTCACTGTTCTGGGGGCTGGAAGGTCAAGTGTCAGCAGGGCTGGTTCCTCCCAAGGCCTCTCCCCTGGGCATGTAGATGCCGTCATCTCCCTGTGTCTCCACGTGGTCATCCCTTTGTATGTCTGTGTCCTGATCTCTTCCTATAAGGGCACCAGTCAGACCGGATCAGGTCGCACCCTAGTAACCTCACGTGACCTGATCACCTCTGTAAAAGCCCACTGCCAGGTACAGTCACGTTCTGAGGTGCCGGGGTTAGGCTGTCACCATAGCAAGGTGGGCACCTTCAGCCCATCGCGCCCACCTCTCAGAAAGGACCTCTCACATCACCACTGATGCCTTAACGAGGACCAGTTTCTGAGTCCGAGACCCGCCTTCACCCCATTGCCTCTGGAGTCTAGAGCTGGCGTCTTCCTGCCGGGCCCACTCAGGCTGTGGCTCCGTGGTGGGGGGGGGTCCCCTCCAGCAGCAGACCCCCAATTCCTGTTTTATGCCTGAGACTGCAGATAGGCGGTGCTGGCCAGCCTGCAGGATGCCCCACTTTCCCACACGGGGAGGACTGGAGGGCCGGGAGCGGCTGGGCTTCCCCCGGGGGTGGGCGGCTTGCAGGGGGTGTGGAGAAAGTCGAGGCCTGAGGTACCCGCAGCTTGCAGGGCCAGGCTGGCTGGTTTTGTCCTGTCTGATGAGGCCCCGTGCTCGTCTGAGGCTGATGGCCCCCAGAGATGGGTCAATTTGCACCATATCCCCTTCTACGGAAGGGACACCAAAGCTGAGAGACTGGCCAGAACAGGATGGAAGGCTGCCTCCTGCCTGACCGCTCGGGTGGGAGGGAGGCCCCTCTGCCAGGGGTGTGGTGTTCAGAGTGTCACCGCTGGTCCCCTGGCTGCCCCGAGGGTCCTGCCCACAGACCACAGCCACAGCCGCACCGACAGGGCAGCCAGGGAGGCCGGTTAAATAGGCATCATGGTCCAGAGCGCCCCAGGCCACCAGGGAGCCAAGTGCGCCTTGGAATGTGGTAGGGGGTTGTCGCCACTGGGGCGCCGGGCAGCGGGAGTCAACTTGGTACTTGGTGGCCTCCCCCAGCTCTGTCCCTGCTCCTCCCGTCCCAGTGATGTTTTCCTTTCATTACTTCAGTGATTGAGCTGAAAGCCGAGGACCGCAGCAAGTTCCTGGATGCACTCGTGTCCCTCCTGTCCTAGGGTGAGTCATGGGGGAGGGGGTGCTGGCGGGTTCCCGTGGCCCTGCCACAAAGCCAGGCTTCTGCCTGGGTTTGAGGCCGGAGATGGGGTCCAGCGCCTGTTTCCAGGGACGTCTGTCCCCAGGCTGGTGGCAGGACCACAATGGGGCACTTTGAGGGATCTAATTTCATTAAGCTCCCGGGATCCCCTCAGAAGAAGCTGCGTTTACCCTCCTCTGATCACAAGGCGCCGGGTGTGGCCGGGAACGGGGTCTGCCCTCGCCCCAGTGTCAGGCCCTGGGCTGGAGCCGACGGGGTGTCTGTCTATCTGGGCTCTCATGTGCTGGACTTCTGAGAAGGCCAAGCTGGTGGCAGCCACTCAGTGGGGAATTACAAACCGTGGCCCCTGTGTGAGCCTGGACGCATACGGCTGTCACTGTGACAGTGCAGCACAACGCTCCCGCCAGCACTGTCCCCTGTGCCTCACACACCACCTCTTTCTCAAGGGCCCTCGGGAAATGGGCTGGGGACCTGCTGTCTAGTGACCCCTTCTCAGCCCAGGCCCCCCACAGCGGATGCCCTGCCCGGCACCTCCTTGAGCCCCGGCTGGAGTTGCGGCTGTGGCACACAGGCCCCGTCCAGGCTCCGGTGTGGGGGGTCCCTCCTGCCGGTCCAGGATCCTTCCCCCGCCCCTGTCCCTGGTGAGCTGGGAGTGTGGGAGCCCTGGTGGGCTCTGCTGAGAATGGCCTAGGGGCCTCAGGGACCTCCCCCCAGCCCCTCTCTCGGGGGGCACAGGGCTCTGGGGGCAGATTGGGTCTTATGTGATGTCTGTGGGGAGCCTCACCGGGCTGCCCTCGTGTCCTCATCTGAACTAGGGCTGACACCCCTTGAGTCTCAAGGGCTGGGCCTCAGCAAGGGCCCTTGTTGCGGGGGAGGGTTAAATCAAAGGTTACAAATGGGGGTCTCGGGCAGTGGGGCTGGCATCTGAGGCAGACCCCTCCCTGCAGCCTGCTTGGTGATGATCCCAGTGCCATGTGCGAGCTGCCACCAAGATGGCACCAGGTGGGCCAGCCTGGGAGGGTGAGGGGCAACGTGCTGGGGGCAGTGCCAAGGCTGGACAAGCCACCAGGCAGGGTCTGTAAGGGGAGGAGGTGTCAGGAGCCGTGTGGCCTAAGGTACTCAAGCAGACAGGACAGCGGGTTCTACCCCCCACCCCTGTCAGTGGTGGGGCTGCTCAGAAGCAGCCGCTCAGCACGGCAGTGGGAAGGCCTGGGCAGTTTGTTTGATTTGGGGAAACATCAGAATTGTTTGAAATTTATTTTTTCTTTTCTCTTTTCCAGAGTTTGATTTCCTCAGAAGTGACCTCCTTCTCCTTATTTATGTTAACTGGCTTTTATTTAGATTGTAAGTTATGGACATAGTTTTAGATGCAGGGCCAGTGTTTTTAATGGAATAAAATGATTATTTTAGGTTTGGTGCCCCAATCTTGGCTCTGGTCACAGGGCCAGTACTTGGTTGTTCTCTGAGCCTTGTATGTCCAGAGGGACCTTGATCCTGTGCCCTGGGCACCCCGATGCCCAGCAGGAAATCAGCATGGGGGGCAGCTTCCAGGCTCCCTGGACAGCAGTGGGCAGAGGCCAGGCTGCTCAGCACCTCCACTGACCACTTTGATGCCAGCCAGGACCTGGCTCGGTTCGCCCTCCCACCACTTCCTCCTGTCCACTGGCCTTGGCAGCATCTCAAGTCCACCCTCTTGACCGTGTACCCCTCCCAGGCCCACCCTCCACACCCATGATCTTACCCCCAGCACCTGCCTGTCCAGGCGCCCCCCACCTTCTGGGCACATGGCAGGCACCACCAGGCAAGTCAGGCAGGGATAGCAAGGGCGGGGCCCCAATTCAGGAAGGGAGGGGCTTGCTGAGGGGCCTCGGGGTCAGCTTCGCCCACGTCCTATCGCAGGAGGTCCAAGCTGGACAGGCCTCAGCAACCTCCAAAGTCTTCAGAGCAGCAAAAGTTCTGTCAGGGAAGCCATGAGATCAGCTGGCCCCACCCTCCCAGTTGTCCCCAGGACACCTGCCAGGGTTGAGGGGATCTGGAGGCAAGGAGGATGCCATTTCTGTCCTTTGGCGAGGAGAGAGCCATTCACACAAGTGGCTGAGGCCATCTGTGACCACTGTACAGAGCTCGGGTGCCAGGGGAGCAGGCAGGCTTGGAGGGCCATGGCCACCTAGGTGTGGCACCTGGGGTCACGGGCAAGAGGCGGCAGAGTGGTTTGGGCAGCACTTATGTTGGTGGGGAAAGCCCAGAAAGCGTGTTCAGGAACTGAGGACACGGGTTAGGGGGGCCAGGTCTCAGGGTGGGCCTTGGGGAGGGGTAGTGGGCAGTGGGGTCAGCTGCATTGGAGCTGCATTGCTCCTCCCACCTGACCTCTGACAGTGGAGTTTTCCCCTGCCCTTCCCAGCATGGGTCGGGGACAGCAGCCTGCCCCGCCAGGGCCCTCAAGCTGCCCACCCTGGCCATCTGCAGAAGCTGAGGGCTGGGCAGCTACCATTCAGAATCCCGGCTGACGCCTGGGGCCCTGGAGTCAAGAGAGCTCTGGGCTGTGGAGGAGGCAGCCTTAGGCC
>NW_021145692.1:55662-64206 GCF_002837175.3 Physeter macrocephalus | reverse complement strand
GTCCCTTCATTACACCAGCTTCGCGGGGGACGAGGCCCGAGCCCTCGTCAAAGGGCCGGCGGATCAGAGGCAGTGCTGGTCCCCCTGGGGGCAGGTGGGCGTCACGGAGGGGAGCTGGGCTCAGGAGATGATGAGAGTGTGCAGAAATGACCAGGCAGCCGCCTTCCGTCTCCGGAAATTCCTCTCCTGTGGCCCAGCGGCCCCGGGACCTGCCGAGGCCCTGTGGAGGGCGCGCAGGGATGCCTGGCTAGGAATTCTCATCCTCTGCAGGCTGAGGTCCGGTGACTCCACACCCCCGGGGGCCAGACAGCAGCTCCGTTCCTCCAGGACTGCCGTCGGGTGCTGCCACTGTGCTGTGGTTTCCTCCTCCTTCCGGGTGACTTTTTCCAGTAGCATCAAAGACAGAACTGGCTGGCTGTTTTGGAGTTTGGTGACTTAAAATGCCAGCCAGTAGCCACTTCCACGGTGCGATGGAAGTGGCAGAAGAGCCGGCCGACTCTCACCCCATTTTCTGAGGACACCGTCCAGAAAAGCTTGTGCTGGAAAGCAGATCCTCAGATCATGCTTTAAATCGGCCTGGGGAGGAGTCACTCGAGCGGGAGGCCCTGCAGGAAACGCGAGACGAGCTCATGCTTTTGGACCCAGGTCCTCACATTTGGCCTTGTGCTGTGTATCCAGCTTCTTCAGTGCGGCCCAGGTCAGTCTGCATTAGGATATGGCATCTGTCGCTCTCTGTAGCCACAGAGAGAGGCCTGCAGAACAGACAGCTCTCAAAGCCTGAGTTCTGCCCGAGTACCGAAAAAAAAAAAAAAAAAAAAGATGTATAGCTCAAAGCCTGAGTTCTCCTCATGTCCTAAGCCTCCTTGCTCTCCTGCAGAAACCCTCTGTCCTGGCTTGGGTTCCAGCCCCGGGAAGAGATGCTGTCCCCTTGGCTGAAGCGGTAATGGCCTCTGTGCCCTTTGAACAATTTAAGCACATACCGTGACGGGTATGGCGTTGAGTTTTATTATCATGGTCTTACAGTGGTTTTGTTTGGTTTGTGCTTCTCCCTTCCCCAAATAGTGGATTTGAGGAAATAGGCCTCCAGCATCATAGACTTTTCTGCTTGGCAATTCCTTCCCTCCCTTACTCCCACCAGGCATTTTGCTGAGAAGCGCTTCCACCCTCAAGTGTTGAAAACGTCACTGCAGCTTCATCATTAAAGAGCTTTCGCTGGGCAGAGCCGAGTCCTACGTTAGGGTCACAGAAGAGTGAGGGCAGCAGGGTGGGTACCGATCGGCCAGTTGTGGAGGAGATCCACTCGATACACAGGGTGGAGGTTTGGGCACCCGATTCTTTATCCGGACAGGAACCAAATACGACGTCACTCCTCGGCTAGTCCACGCGAGAATAAGTCGCAGCTTCTGTCGACGATTCTTTATCCGGACAGGAACCAAATACGACGTCACTCCTCGGCTAGTCCACGCGAGAATAAGTCGCAGCTTCTGTCGACGGCCAGGAGAGTTTATTCTCTGTGATGCAGGAAAACCCCTCCAGCCGCAGAGCTGGCCTGCTCCCTTTCAGAAGGTCCAATTTGATGTTTCAAACATGTTACCACTTATTGAATTGGAAGAACAGAAGGTTACATCAGTAGCTTTGGTGTTCTTCCTGGTTCACATTCTAAGATTAATTCAGATCTTTGTTTGAGAATTTATCCTTTTTGGTTTGCTTGGTGGCAGTAGACCGTGCGTGGAGATAAGAGAAGTGACAGTCAAGATGGTATATGGGACCAGGGTCCCAACCCCAGCTCCACCCCCTCATGGGAACTGGGGGATAGCGGTCCCCACCCCCCAGGCTTGGTGAGCCTAAGTGGGAGGAGGGCGGCCTGCACAGAGTGGCTCCGGGCCCTGGAGGAAACACAGCGCGCGGTAACAAGTAACAGGCCGTTATCTTAGCATGGTCAGAAGTCCGTTTTCTGTGCTGAGGCTCTTCCGTGGAGTTTCGTGTCTTGGGGTCTTTGGTGATGTCGCTGCCTGTTCTGATGCATTACGCTTGTCGTGGAGAGAAAGATGATTTTTACCCCGGAGCCGAGGGAGTCAGAGCTGACAGCGCCATTAGCCAGCATGCCCACCAGCATGGCCCACGTGAGGGTTAGCGCTGCCCTGTCCCCACCACGTGTCCTTTCAGAGTCCTCGGGAGCCAGGGGGGTGATGAGCCTCCTGAACGTCCCAGGTGACTCCAGGGTCCCCTGGTTAAGACACAGGCTGTTACCTAATGACTTCCTGGGTATCCGGGTGGGAGGAAGTATTGTCACGGAGCTAGCTGGGAAATGTTCTGTATCCACTAGAGCGTTATTGATAGTATTAGCGAGTGAATGGGAAATGGGGTACTTTGCACCTTTGCCTGTGGTTTCACAGTTCAGTGTCAGGGCCCCCCTGCAGCTCACAGCCCTCAAGCTGAGTGATGACCGCATGGTGGGTGGAGGCTCTGGCACCTGTGCCTTTACAGGGGCGCCGTGAGTCCCAGGTGTACGCACCCCTGAGCGCCAGACACCTGGAAAGCATCCCTATGACCTGAAATTATTGCCGTGCCGGTTCCGGATTAAGAACTAGATCACGGGAAAGGACCTACGCTTTCCTGAGGTGTTTATGCTCCGCTGCTCAGGAAATGGGTAGGAAAAGAGAGGTCAGCTTGAAATATCCAGACATTCTGCCAGGTGAATATAAATGATGGAAGTGAGATTATTTCATTCTTTGGGACAATCTGAGTTGTTTTTTTGGCTCCCTTAGTAAATAATGATCTGTGATGGGAGACATTATAAAAATTACTAAACATTTTAAAATTTAGAAATTATAAAAATTCAAATAAGGTAATTTTCTTCATTTTTTTGTCTTTAAAAAGCATACTTTTTAGCTAAGAAGAAAGCTATTGTCTTCTTCAACTTAAAATTTCAGTGTTTAAGGTACACTGTATTTGTGAATAACTGAAAATTTAACGCCTTATGCCCATATGTTAATAGCATTTGTGCTGACCTTATAGGAGTCAGGTCAACATATCCCTGGGTTTAACTAGAAATGTAACTATTTCCCCAGCTATTCTGATTTTGATAGGGCTTTCGGTAGTGTTGTTTATTAGTATTGAAAGTGTTAAGATACCACTGTGCAGTCATGCTTGAGGAATTAACGAGAAGCTGTTTTCTTTCTCCGCTCGGATGGCCAATTCACCCACTGGTTCATTTGTCTTAACCCACTCAGCTAGCAGAAGGGAGGGTGCAAACATTCCCCATGACCGTGATTTGTTTCTCTCTTTCAGCCACGCGATGATGGACCTACTGGTTGAACTTTGCCTTCAGAACCACCTGAATCCGTCCAACCACGCCTTGGAGATCCGGTCTTCAGAAACTCAACAGCCTTTGAATTTTAAGCCAAATACTTTGGTTGGGGCCCTGAACGCGCATACCGTATTTCTGAAAGAAAAAGTTCCTGAAGCGAAGGTTAAGGCTGGCCCAGCCAAGGTGCCTGAGGTCAGTAGCACGAGGGACCCTTTGTCGTCTAAGGCCATACGCAGTTCCCTGTGACCCAGCGCGCTGGAGGTGCTGAGGAGGGGCCGGCGGACCCCCTGCTGTATAAGTAACGCACGCTGCGGTTGAGGTTTCCGCTTGCGTGGTGGGCTAAGTTAGACCCTAAACCGAGTTTACTTTAGGAGACTGAAGTTCACCGGATTGAATAATGTTTGTTGTGTAGCATTGCTCCTTTAGATACCAAAGAAGGGTAACCAGTCTAGAGGAGAACTCTCCACCAGAACTTTCTGCAGAGATGGAGGTGGTCTATAATTCTGCCCTCGGGAAGGTGGCGGCCACTGATTACACGTAGCTGCTGAGCATGTGAAATGCAGCTAGTGTGATCGAAAAACAACTTTTCATTTCTTAATTTTCATTGAAATAACCACAGGTAGCCAATGTCTACCCTCTTGGACTAGTCCTAAAGGTTCTAGCTGAGTTCTGGAGGCCTTCCTGTCCACGGTAGAGGTTGGAATATGTAGACGATGTAAACATCTTCCTAGAGAGAGGAAACAGAAAGGGGTTCCCTTTTGAAATACTAATGTCAGAAATACTCATTGCAATTTGGATAATATTTTATGCATAGATTCCAGGCTTTTGAGTATTGATTAAAGGTAACTCCAGCGGCTTATTGTACTTTTCAATAAGGCTTTGTTGTGGATCTTTCCTCTCCAGTTGAAAGCAATGCTATTTCATCCTTTTAGATTATTGTAATTCCAACTAAATTTCCCTATTTTTTATTTTATTTTTTTTTTTTTGTGGTACGCGGGCCTCTCACTGTTGTGGCCTCTCGCGTTGCGGAGCACAGGCTCCAGACGCACAGGCTCAGCGGCCACGGCTCACGGGCCCAGCCACTCCGCGGCATGTGGGATCTTCCCGGACCGGGGCACGAACCCGTGTCCCCTGCATTGGCAGGCGGACTCTTAACCACTGCGCCACCAGGGAAGCCCAATTTCCCTATTTTTAAACATGGTAGTTTGGCCAATGGGTCATGTCCTCTAGGTTTGGGTGGTTAATAACTGTTAATTGGTGCTATCTATACTTTGAGTTTTCCCTAATGTTTAAGGAAATAAAGTCTTTTTATATGCTGTGGCTTTTCTTGCCGTCTTGAACCCCAGCTGCAAATCCCAGGGGCAGGTGAGCCCAAGTTTATATATGACTCCAGTTTAAGAAGCATGGAAAAGATCCATGGTTCCATTTTTTCTCCTAAAATTCATCAAACCCTGGCACTCAGACTGGAAAGAGGTGAGGTAAATCTCAGTCAGTTATTTTTTTATTCAGTACACATTTACTGTGTCCACTCCCCAGGATCTTAAAACAATGTGGTGATCAGTAAAGACCAAACAGAAGTTGACTGCATGAAACTTCAGCCTGTTACATTTTTGATGGGTCACTTTATCTGTAGACCTGTATAATCAGCTTTAGTCAAATTGATTGTTTTTTTTTTCTGATTATGATGTCTGTTAGTATATGCCTATTATATTTGTATGTCTAGTGTATGGTATATTTTTCTAGCTTAAAATACATATGTGTGTAGTGTATATATGTCAATATTCATATAAATATATGATCCTAGATATTAATATATTTATGTGGGTGTTTTGGCTTTTTAAACAAAAATTTGAGGTCTTGTTTTCTGAGGTGTTTTTTTTTTCCTTTAAATTGGATTGTTCGCAGGAGTTCCCAGCCACTTCCCTTTAACAAATGTATTAGTGCCTTTTGTTCAGGTCTGTTTAGAATCCTTGAAAGACAGTGTGTATATTAGATTCCAGACTGAGACCCTCACTGCTGTCCGTTTCCCCATATTGGTAGCAGTTTGTTCATTAGCAAAAGAGACGGGAAGGTAAATTTATTTTCCCAGGCATTTGCTGTGCTTATTCGCTGTGACCTTTCCCCCACGACCCACTGAATTTTGGTAGAGAGACCCGGTCCACACAAAGTCGCGCCCTGCTCCATTCTAGCGTAAACACAGCTGTGGGAAGATGCGCTCACGGAACTCTGCCTGCCGTGTTTTGCAGAAGACGGTGCGCCTGGTGGTGAACTACCTGCGCACGCAGAAGGCGGTGGTGCGTGTGAGCCCCGAGGTACCCCTTCAGAGCCTCCTCCCCGTCATCTGCGCCAAGTGCGACGTCAGCCCGGAGCACGTGGTACTCCTCCGGGACCACGTGGCCGGCGAGGAGCTGGAGCTCTCCAAGTCCCTGAACGAGCTGGGGATCAAGGAGCTCTACGCCTGGGACAACAAGAGAGGTGAGGCCACCCGGGGTCTCAGACGCGGCGCCGCTGGCTCTCCACGCGTGCGTCGTAGCGCAGAGAGATGGGGGTGGGCGTCTGCAGGCCTCTCCAATTTTGTCCGGACCGGAACGGGAGTGGGCGGGAAATAAGATACATGCATTGTAGTTATACCTCTTTCCCCCAGTCGTGAGCATGCTCGTTACCCCTTGTCTCCTGTGAGCTTCCGTGAGATACGTAAAAAGGGGAAAGGTGAGAATACTGGAGCCTCTGCTCTAAAAGAACTTCTCAGAAGCCACGTGTGAACCGTATTCTCCTGGATTTCCTTTTCAGTTGCCATTAAATACTCCCAAGTCTCAAACGTAGCTCCTAATCGAAACCAGTGGCAAAATGCAGTTAGCTCTTCTCTAAATCTGCCCAAATGCAGTTCAGTCCCTGGAGACAACACATGATGCTTCCTCTCCATCCTTCTCCTCCCGCGAATGTGGTACCAGCCTGAGATCACAGTTAGTAAGAGGCTCTGGCTTGAGTGACACCTTGAGGCCAATGTTGGTACAAAGACTGTTGTGTAAGCAGATTTCCCGGATTGACACAGGGGCTGACTGTATTTGAACAACTGTGAGACCAAAAAAAAAAAAAAATATATATATATATATATATATATATATATATAGTTAATATTCCCTGACTTTAGAATGATTAAAGTGGACTTCACAAAAGTGTCTATTTTAATGAGCTCACTTGATATCCGTTGGCTTTTATTTCACAAATATTGACCAGGTTGGGCTTTTAAAATACACACATATTCAAGTTTTCATGTTTTTCTACAGTTTTAGAAAAAATCTATATTTTCTTATTACCAAACTGTAATGGTCATAGTGGAACCTCCCCTTCCCCCAGATCTCCTCCTGAAGGTTCTGGACCCTGGGTCTCATTTGACATTCAAGAAAGGGTTTTAGCTCAATCACGTATAAGAACGTAGACTATTTATTCCTTCAAAAAAAAAGTGTTCTGGCATTTGAGAGTAAAGCATCTTGTGTTTTATCCAGTTTCTTTTTAAAACACTGAGAAGATGATTCTCAGCCCCTGCTGCCCGGGCCTGGATGTTGCTGGTGTGTCTGTCTCGTTAATTTAGCCCTATTTAAATTGGGTTTCTGGGAATCTGTGGAAACAGAGCTTTCATTTGGCAAGACGAGAAAGAGAAGGAAAGACAAGAAAAGAAAAAGTGCCCCACATTTAAGCATGTGAAAGGAAAAGTCTCCTGCAAACAAGTATTTCTGTTATGTGCTAATCACTCGGAATATCTTGAAAGGTAGCTGTAGAATCTAATAGCTGGGAAAAGCATATGAAACCAGTCTCTGCATTAAGGAGTGGGCCCAGCAAGCCCGTGTGTGGTCTCCTGGGCACACGGGTGAGGCGGAGAGAGCGGAAACTGCCCCCAAGCCTGGACCTCCGCCTTCTGGTCCCGCGCAGGGCAGGACACGCTGTTGCGCGTGGAGAAATAGCTGTCCCCCAGCCCCTGAGTCCTCCTCTGCTCTGCCTCGGGCGCCCTCCTGGGGGCCCTGGCCCTGGGACCCCGGCAGCCTCCCCAGACAAATAAAGGAGCGTCATCTGGCATGGCGAGGATGTGCCCTTCCTGTGGCCAGCATCCTTTTCGTCTGGACCATAACGTGCCATGTGGGCTGTGGAGTATTTGATTATCATCCTTGCCGAACGCTTCCATCCCCTCCTACTGACAGTCAGACATTTGAGTAGAGAAGAGAACATTTCTGTCCGTGAGGAGCTCTCTTCTTGGCCCCTCTTGGGTTGCACCCCCTCCCAGCTGGCAGCTGCTTGGGGAGGGCTAAAGGCCACTGGCAGGAGGAGATGTGTTGTAGGCAGAGGCCCGCCCTGTTCTGGAATTCCTGGCGGCAGCAGCTTGAGAAAGCAGAAGGCTTTGCTGCCACCTGCTTCCAGGATGGAGCTCAGCAGCCAGACAGCTGCGGGATTCTAGGGGATCCAGGCTAGGGATGCAGGCCTGCTTTGCACTTGGCCTTCTGCTGCGGGGCACAGCAGCCCCAGCCCAGGCTGACACAGGGGCCAAGGCCTCGTCAGGTGCTGCCGTGGGTCAGGAAGCCTGTCTTCACTCTCTGTTGCCTGCCTTTTCCAGTTCTTCTGACCAAAACACAGTCGGAGCCCTCCCTGAGCTGCCGAGGTACAGTGAGCCGAGCGCTGCCCCGCCAGCTGCGCCTTGCATGGCTCTGGGCTAGGGCGACGCACGGGGTGACCTGAGGGGATGTAGGGCAGCACCTCTGGGGGCGTCTGGCCAGGCTGAACTGACGTTGTGGCTTGGTTTCTTGACTCCCTGGTTGACTAAGAGAAGAACGTCCCTTGCGCGAGGGTTCGTTGTGTGGTTCTGATTGGTGAGCGGTGAGGGAGCTGTTTGTAGAAAACGGCCCTTTATGAGCACAGAACTTCAGGGCAGAGCAGAAGTGGTCCATGCCGGAGAGGCCCTGTGCCCTTCTCACCTGTGCTTAGCTGCCCTCAGGGCCCATCCTGCCTGCTGCAGAATCTGGGGCAGTGTGGGTTGTGAAATCTGACCTTTTCTGTCATAGACAAGTATGTAAGTGGCTGGTCCAAATTTTGCATTCATTTCTTATAAATTTTATATATATGTATGTATTATGTGTGATACATAATACATACATATGCACGCACATATGTACATAGGCGTGTATGCACACACACATGTATTGGGACTTACATAAATCTTTTGGACTACACACACACACACACAC
>NW_021145692.1:44251-54585 GCF_002837175.3 Physeter macrocephalus | reverse complement strand
ACACACACACACACACACCACACACACACACACTCCAAGAGGGTCATTAAAATCCCAATGAGTGTTTGGGTTTTATAGAAATTTCTGTCGATGTTTGGTAAAGTGGTTAACATTAGACTTTGTTTCTAGAAAGAAAAATAATGCAGAAAACCTGGGCTTTGTTCTGGAGCCACAGTCCAGGTGTCGTGTCTGACAGTGGTCTCCCTTCATATTCCTCACCTGTTACCTCCTCCGTCATACAGGGCAGATGGACGCTACAAAGAGAGGGACTCTCTTTTAAGAAGCACCATAGACACTTCTCCAAAGAAGACATACAGATGGCCAACAGGCACGTGAAAAGATGCTCATTATCGCTAATTAGTAGAGAAATGCTGATCAAAACTATGATGAGGTATCACCTCACACCAGTCAGAATGGTCATCATTAAAAAGTCTGCAAATAACAACAAATGCTGGAGAGGATGTGGAGAAAAAGGAACCCTCTTACACACACTATCGGTGGGATTGGTGCAGCCACCATGGAGAACAGTATGGGGGGGGTCCCTTAAAAAGCTAAAAATAGAATTACCATATGATCCAGCAACCCCACTCCTAGGCATATATCTGGAGAAAACTCTAATTTGAGAAGATACATGCACCCCTATGTTCATAGCAGCACTATTTGTAACAGCTAAGACACAGAAGCAACCTAAGTGTCCATTGACAGACGAATGGGTAAAGATGAGGTACATATATACAAAGGAATGTTACTCGGCCATAAAAAGGAATGAAATAATGCCATTTGTAGCAGCATGGATGGACCTAGAGATTATCATATTAAGTGAAGTAAGTCAAAGACAAATACCATGTGATATATCACTTATATGTGGAATCCAAAAAAAAATGATACAAATGAACTTATTTACAAAACAGAAACAGACTCACAGACATAGAAAACAAACTCAAGGTTACCAGAGGGGAAGAGGGGAGGGGATAAATTAGGAGTTTGGGACTAACAGATACACAGACTACTATATATAAAAGAGATGGCCTGTTGTATAGCACAGGGAACTATACTCAATGTCTTGTAATAACTTATAATGGAAAAGAATCTGAAAAAGAATATATCACTCTATGTATATATCTATATCAATCTATCTAGCTAGCTAACTAACTAACACGTTTTAAATCAGCTATACTTCAATTAAAAAAAGAAGCACCATGAATAGATAGTTGGTTTGAGCAGAAGACTCCTATATATGAAGGCTTGATCAGTTCTGAGTGATCCGATTGGGGGATATGGTAAGGCTGAGGGCAGCGGGGAAGGTGAAGCAGAGCTATTTTGCCTGTTCTTTTACGACCCCCACCATGGGGATGGTCACTTACAAATGTGCACATTTCCCTGCGATGCAGACCCAGTTCCCCTCTTGCGTTTACAAGCTTGGTGACCCTGATCTGGCCCCCGACAGCTGGCTCCATTTCTGCATCCGGAAAAGTGGATGTTTTCAAGGGCCCCTGCGGCATCCTCCATCCGTCCACACCCCTCAGCTCATCCGTATCACCTTCCAGATCACTTTGAAACTTCCAGACGGATGAGACTCAACCTCCCCTGTGTTTTTATTCATATCTAAGTCTTAGTAAATGGGAGTAAATTGAAACAAGATAAACTCCACACTCAAATTGCCATCCATTTAGAACCGTGGCTTCGAGGTCTTAACTTGCGTATCTTCTCCGGGCCTGGCTGCGAACCAGGCGGGGCACCTTGGGGGTCTTGGCTGATGGATGGGAACCCTGTCAGAAAAACCAAGTGCCCTTGCTCTGCCCTCCAGGCCATCCTTCCGCAGTGCCTGCCGGTCGCAAGCCTCACAGGAGGCCCCATCAGTCCAGAATCTCCGAGCCTCACCTTTGAGATCAGACGGTCTGGTTGGGGCCCAGCTCGGAGCCCGGCAGCTGTGGGCTGTGGCCTCTCGGTCCCCTTGGGGCAGCTCTGTGTCCCGAGCCCGAGCCTCGGTCCTGGGGCGGGTGGCCAGCCGCTCCCCTTGTCCAGGAAGAGAAATGAGAGGCTGAATTTCTGATCCAGTCTCACCGTTGTATGGCTGGCCTAGCAGCCTGTGTGCCAGCGATGTGTTCTCTCTCCCTCATCTCTCAGGCACTGTCATATCCTGCACTTTCTACATCTGTGTCACATAGCAGTCAATTCCAGAAACATCAGAGGTACAAACATACATGTTGGTCCATACTGTTGTCCACATATAGCTTTACTCTGCGGTACAGAATATTTTGCTACAGGCTCTGGGCCTAACAGAGGGTTTTGGTGCAATTAACCGTGAACCCTACGTGCACGTGTGTTTCCGGGGGGATGCATGCCTTACCGCTGAAGCCGGTCCCCTCGCTGGTTTGGATGTCATGTGATGTGGGGACCGCTGATTGGCCCGGCTGGGGCCACCTGCATGAAGCTGAGAGGCCTGCTTCCTGGGACCAAAACCGGAGCCTTTGCCACTGACAGGATGCAGGGATTCAGGGGCTTGGTTTTTGCTTCATCGGGAGGACAGTATTAAGTTAATGCATGTCACAAAGGCTCCGACCTCCCCGTCTGCCTCCTCAAGTTGGAATATGAAATTCTTGGTTAGCAGATAAGCAGTTCAGCGGTATTTACCTGCTTTGGGTTGGTATCTCGGTGGCAGAGTTTGTAAAAGGCAGTCCACATTTTTCCACCAGTGGTTTGGCGGTCCAGCAATTGGCAGCGGTGTGGGGAAATTAATTTTTCAGTCCTTCAGCAACACCTAAACATCTTTTCCTCTGGCCGTATCTGTGTGCCTTGGAGGAGAAGAGGAGGATGAGCAGATGGCAAAGGCCTGGAGTGGCCTTCGGAGTGTCATCGGTCAATGAATAACGGTCACGATGGTTGTGGTGGCACCGAGGGTGCCAGGCTCGGTCACCTGAGTCATCCTCAACCTGCAGATGGGGAAACCGAGGCCCAGGACGCCCACACGGCGGCGTCCTTAAGCTCTGCTCCGCTGGCTCTCAAGTGTGGTCCCCACAGCTTAAGCATCCCAGGGTGTGGGGGGGGTGCTTGTTGAGTGGGGAGTGCTGGGCCCCATCCCCAGAGTCTCCTATGTGGGCATCTGGTGTGGCCCAGGGTCCCCGGGATGCTGCCGCCACCATTTCTGCCTTGCCCTGGAGACCGTGGCCCTTGGCTGTGTCGTCAGCAGCCTGACTGGTCTGGGCTTTGGTGCCCCATCTGGACCTCCGGAGCATCCATTCTAGCTCGAAAATCCCGCTGAAGAAAACTCCAGGAAATGGAGAAGATGGAGGATTAGGAAGTCAAGAATTTAAAAAAAAACAGTAGAAGAAAAAACACGTCCCCTAGAGAATGTAAGGAAAAAGGAAGACATCCTGTTTGAGGTAGAGGAAGAAAGATCTGGGGACGTGGGTCATGGAGGAGCCGACGTGGTTATTTCAGGTGTCCCCTGGGTAAACCATCGCTGTTACTCCACCTTCTGGAAGTGAGTGGACTCCTCAAGCCGGGAAGCCGTTGATGTAGTTTATTTAGTTTGTGTTTTTACCGCCACCCTCATAATCCTGAAAGCAGATGTTTAGCACAGGTGTCGCAGTCCTGAGAGCTGTGCCCTCCGGTCTGATGGCCCCAAACCAGGCATGGCTGTCAGGCACGAGGCGTGTGGCCAGTGCAGGCTGAGCTGTGCTGTGATGTACACACTGCATTTTGAAGGCTTAGTACCAAAACGAGTGTAAAACACCTCATTAATAATTTTATATGGATTATGTGATGGAATACTAATATTTTAGATCTATTGGGTGAAATAAAACACTATTAAAATTAATTTCACCTGGTTCTTTTTGGTGCAGCTGCTGGAAAATGCAAAATTACTCATATAGTCCCTTTAATTTTTGTTGCACAGTACTGCCCTAGAACTTCTGGATTTATTCGGGGTTGTTTTGTTTTGTTTTGTTTTTATGATACTAAGGGTTATAAGAACCTTTAGAGATTTCGTAAACCCAGCTGGAGGCTTTGGGTGGCTCAGAACACTTTTGAGAGAAAGAGTTGATGGTTTTGCTCTCTTATAAGAACTAAAGTTTAAGACTGGAGTACAAAAAGCATTTGTTGATATTATTAAAGTGTTTAATGTTTCATATGCTTAAGAATAACGTAGTATTTTTTTCTTTCCCCCAGAAACCTTTAGAAAATCATCACTTGGCGACGGTGAGACAGATAAAGAGAAGAAAAAAATTCTGGGATTTTTCAAAGTCAATAAAAGAAGCGATAGTAAGGTAATTGATTCAGTATCAAATATCAGTCAAATTGACATATGATTCTGCATTCTGTACACATAGTTTCTTGAGATGTTTGTCCTCAGCCTCTCTCGGAATTTGTCTCGATACCCGTAGGAGTCCTGACTCCTGCGGGGAGTAGGGTCCCTAGCGCGTTGTGTCGGTATGCACAAATGCCTCTCATATCCCACACCTGGTTCCTAAAACAGTGGCCTTGGGTGGTGGTGTCTGATTCACCGGCAGAGCACGAAGCCAGGCACCCTCTCTGCTGGTACCTGCACAGTCCTGGAAGGAGGTTGAAGCTCCGTAAACAACCACTGGATGCGTGGATAAGTGAATGCATGGTACGGTTAAGTTTATATAAATACCCAGTATCCCGACAGATGAGCCAGATCTTCAGAACTTGTACAACCTGGTGCAGCCTCAGGGAGCTGCCCAGGGGCCGCTTTGTGGAGAAGAACATCAGTTGCTGAGTGGGTCCATTTGCCAGTAAATTTTAGATGTTCCCTGCTCCTCCCCATATGATTTGGGAATATGCTGAATAAGTTAATTTTATTGATCTGGTTGGTCTTAGTTAATAAATCCTAAAACCGTAATTTGGGTACAGTGTTATAAAGTCACAGTACGGAGAGTAAAAATGAACACGTTTAAAATCATCTTTGAAATTCTCAAGCTATACCTGCCTTTTAACTACCAAGAAAGGAAAGTGCTTGTGATCCCTATTGTGTTGGTTTAAAAAGGTTTATTTTGCCGGGTCAAGTATTTTCTCTTAACTAGTAGGTGGCACTAAGAAAGACAGGGCCGCCGTGGGGAACGTTAGTCTTTGATCCGCCAGCTGGTTTGGAAGCATCCGCCATCCACGGAGCGTAGAGGAGGCGTGAGTAGGGTGGACGCACGTTGGTCCAGGGCCCTCTCTGCCCAGCGCGTGGCCCTTTTGCATCTGTGCACCAGCCTGCATGTGTCCTGACCTTCCGGAGCCCATGGCGTCAGAATTACCAGCCACCCCATGTTCCTGAGGAGGACGCTGGGGCCCAAAGAAATAAACTTGCCCAGGGTCCTGGGGTTAGATCCCGGGTCAGCTTGCGGTTCGGAGGTGAGAGATCAGTGAGCGGGCTGGGTGGAAGCTGGCAGCCCAGAGAGAAGTCACCACCTGAACTAGTGAGGGGTCCCGTCCTCAGGAGTTTCTGCCAGACTCCAGTGCATGGCTCTTGACTGCCTGATGCTTTCATTGTGGATTCTTGATTCTCTGTCTTATTACCGATTGTGTGCGTTTCCCCCTGTTTCCACGTGTCCTTTGAAAATCTCTGCTCCGTGTGTGTCTCTACTTAAGATCTTCTGTGCCCTCACCCCCCAATCCTGTCCCCCTCCTCTTCCCTCCTCCCCCATCCTTTCCTTTCCTGCCAGAATTACTTGAAATTACAGATTCAGTTTCACATTTGAATTTCCCTTCAATCTATTAATGTTGGGTTTCTGGTTCCTGTCATCTTTTAAAAAAATTTTTATTGAAGTATAGTTGATTTACAGTGTTGTGTTAATTTCTGCTGTACAGCAAAGTGACTCAGTTATATATACATATATTCTGTTTCATATTCTTTTCCATTATAGTTTATCACAGGATATTGAATAGAGTTCCCTGTGCTATACAGTAGGACCTTGTTGTTTATCCATCCTGTGTATAATAGTTTGCATCTGCTAATCCCAAACTCCCAGTCCTTCCCTCCCCCACCCCTTGGCAACCACAAGTCTGTTCTCTATGTCTGTGAGTCTGTTTCTGTTTCATAGATAGGTTGGTTTGTATCATACTTTAGATGCCACATACAAGCGATATCATATGATACTTGTCTTTGTCTGACTGACTTAGTCTGATAATCTCTAGGTCCATCCACGTTGCTGCAAATGGCGTGATTTTATTCTTTTCGATGGCTGAGTAATATGGTTCCTGACATTTGAGGTCAGTTTGCTGGGACCGCAGGCACCGCTGGCCTCTTTGGTTCTCACAATTCTAATTCACAGAAAATCTACCCTTTCCTCACACCAAGCTCTCAAGAGCCCTTCTTCCTGTATCTTCCTGCTTTTGAGACATGAAACTGCCAGCGAAGTCAGTAGAAAATCTAGAAATGCCTTTGTTTTAAGCAGAATAAGAGCCTAATGCGTGTGATGGTTTTGGCAGCATTCTCCATGAGAGTCTGAAACACCTGTGACAATGCCACAGATGGTGAGGAAGCCTGGTCTGTGGGCCCCAGGGGCTTTCCCTCTGCTGTACCCCATCTTTCCCTCTCATTTATTTTATTTTATTTTGCGCTCAACCGCCCTTATACAGTCCTAACCTTACTGGGTTATTTGTTGTTTGGGGCATGAACCTTTTCCTTCCTTGTTTCTCTCTCTTTTTATTGTTTGAGATGCTGTGCTGAATGCACCCTCCTTTAATCTTCTATAAACCTGGTGAGAGAGGCATTATCAACCCCATTTTACAGGTGAAGAAGCCCAGGCTGAGCAAATCCCAGGGCTAGTGTTGCTGGAATTCGGACCCGCCTGTCTTTCCAGAGCCGTGGCTCTCACCGTCCACACACTGTACACTGCCTGGCAAGCCTGGGTCTCGGGTTTTCTTCATTAAGAGCAGGAGGCTTTGGAGTAAATTATTTTTTATTTTAAAATTTTTTATAAATTTATTTATTTGTTTTTGGCTGCGTTGGGTCTTCGTTGCTGCGCACAGGCTTTCTCTAGTTGCGGTGAGCGGGGGCTACTCTTCGTTGTGGTGCGTGGGCTTCTCACTGTGGTGGCTTCTCTTGTTGTGAAGCACAGGCTCTAGGCGCGTGGGCTTCAGTAGTTGTGACGCGCAGACTCAGTAGTTGTGGCTCGCGGGCTTAGTTGCTCCGTGGCATGTGGGATCATCCCAGACCAGGGCTCGAACGCATGTCCCCTGCATTGGCAGGTGGATTCCTTCCCTGGCAGGCCACCAGGGAAGTCCTGAGTAAATCATTTTTTAAATGATTTCTAAAATCCTATGATGCCAGATAGTCTACACGTGTCTGGGAACAAAATACTAAGAATGGAGACATTTAAAGTTAAAGTGAGTCTTTATTATCTACGTAAAGGAAAAAAGCATGCATATGTGTGTGTAAAATCTCAAGAGAGAATATGCTAAAAAGATACCATTTTGGCTGAAGTCAATGAGGGAAAATATCCTTCCTTGTTTTAAAACTTTGGTATTTTAATGTTCTTTCATCGTGCTAACTTTGTTTCATTTTGACATTATTTATTCTCCTAACCAAGTAGTTCTGAAGATACCTTAGAATCACCTTAAGATCTAGTGTAACAATTGGATTCTTAGGTCACACCCCCAAAGATCCTCATTTGGGAGGGCAGGGTGTGGCCCAGAGCTGTATTTTCCAGGGCACCTGGTGGTTCTCTGTCTGGAGGTCACCACACCATCAAGGGAAACCTTCTTTTAGACAATGAAGTGAGATGTCAGTATTGTTCACCTTTTATGGATAGGGAGTGAGGTATTTGGTGAGTTATTTTGATGTGTATCCAATCAATCAGCAATGCAGCGGTAAACTGAATTTAAAACGCAGAAATCCTCAAAACCTACTGAATTAATTGGTTTTCGGAGCCAACTGATCAGCTCAGACCCACTGCTGTTTTCATATTGTATCTCTTCTAAGCAAAAGAGATGCTCTGGGGAAAAAGACAAACTGAAAACTCACACTCCGTGAGTCAGGAATTTCAAAATTGTGGTTGTCAGATCTGTGAGCACTGCTTAGGGGCTGTTTTAGAACAGCTTTCAGGTTCCCAAGCTGAGGAATCGTGGCCGTGGATTACAGCTGTTTGTGCGGATGCTGCTGTCCTGAGGGACGGCCAGGCGGGCGTGGTTTGCTTTAATAATTTCTGTGTGATCCTGCTCTCACCTGGAGATGACGGGCGTCCTGCTTCTGTTCCAGGCAGAGCAACTCAGGCAGCCGGGGGCAGACAGCGATGAGGACGCCTCCAAGTCCGCACTGGGAAGGGGCTCGAATGTGAGTACTAACACCGCAGGGGCTGCGTGCTAATAACCTCGTGGGGCTTCTGGCAGCTTTGCACCACCTTCCGGGAAATGAAATTATAGATTACTTTAGCTGTTTTTTGTTTTGTGGGTTTTTAAAAACTAGATAGATGCACAAAGCGTCATGTGGCTTCTATTTTAGTTGCCCGTGGTACATTCAGAAGATGAGGAATATGTTACTTTCCGAATGTGTTAGTTTCCAGTTCTCCAGCCCCAGCCGCTGTGATCGGGAGGGCCCTTCGTCAGAGTAACTGAGTTACACCGTCTGAAACCACTTCCCTGAATTCTCAGGAGCGGCTGATGGTTTTGGAGCCACACAGCCTGTTTCCTAAATTCTGCAGCCATACGTTGAAAGAATTTTTTAAAACTTTCTGTGCCCTCGCATTTCAAAGTTGGCATACAAAAAGCTTCTTCATAATTTTAAAGACTTGAAAGAAAATATTTCATAGCATCTTATAAATATTGACATTTTAAATGTATCTAATAAAGCTTGATACGATCACTTTAAAAATCACGTAGATACATAGACAAACTCTTCTATAACAATAAAACATTTTGCATTATTATTCTTTTTTCTTGATTTCACATTTCCGTACTGGTCCCATGTAAAATTGTATTCTATTCAATATATATTTTGTTTTTAAAAGTCTGTTTTAAATAGTTGAAATGAAATGTGATACAAAACAAGAATGTCTATCTAAATTAGATTTTTAAATTTCATGTGATCGTAAAACTGTGGGTAGGAAAATATTCTTCTAGATTGACTTCTTATTACAATTGCAAATACATAAAAACAATATAAATATATTACAACTGCTGATATAAAATTGTTAAGCGAGAAAAGGAAATCTTTCTTGAAAAGATATCTTTTAATAAGATGAAAGGTAACTTTTAAATTTACTCCATATACCCATTAATGAACATAGTTTATGGATAAAACCAGAAAAGCTTCAACATTAATCGTGTGACTCTTTCCGTTTTTATTGGTTTAAACCCTGAGGAAATATTTTACATAAATAAGTACAAGAGCATGAAAAAGGTTACTGCTATAACGGTGCCTTTCAATTCTTTGAAGTCCTTCTGGTCAATTACATAGTGATCTATTATCAAATATTATTTTGATTGATCTTTTATCTGTACCTGACTAGGTTCTCATTTAATTGGTCAATAGCCAAGATTTGGAAGCCATTTGACTTGCCAGGGGGGTTGTTACTCAATCACACTAAAGTTATTGACTTCTGGGAGGTATAAGAAAAACACTTTATCAAGATTTCTCAGATAATAATTACACTCATTACTCAGAGGCACTTTCTCTTTTTTAAAAATAATGTTTGAAGACATCTCTCCCAAAGGAACAAATACAGTAGAAATCAAATAATATATGTTGTGAAAAAATTTTTTTATTCGCAAAGTATTATATACATATAAAGAAGTATTATCATTAAGTGTGATATAGTTTCTGAAATTGTATAAATTGTTTCTAGATATTTAAAGTAAATCAAAATGAGCAATTTGACATCATACTCTTCTTTTCATTCATGTTATATTTTTCAGAAGTCTCAAGTTAGAATTACATGTGTCCCAGCTACTGATTTTACTAACATGTTTATCTGAGCTAAGGGATAGCAAAGCTGACCATTTTTAAAAATTGAGATATAATCAACATACAACATTGTATTAGTTTTAGGCATACAACATAATGATTTGATGTATGTATATATTGCAAAGGGATTACCACAATTAAGTTTAGTTAACATCCATCCACCCCCCAAAAAAATTGTGACTGTGTGTGCTGATGGATGTCACAGGCACTTTCTAAACCTAATATATCATCAGTAAGTTTCGAGGAAAATGACATATTGTCAGTTTTCACTCAGGAAATTGACATATTGTCAGTTTTCACTCACTTTTGCCAAGATAGTGTTTTTTTTTTGTTTTTTTTTTTTTGTTTGTTTGTTTGTTTGTTTGTTTTTTTTGTGGTATGCGGGCCTCCCTCTGCTGCGGCCTCTCCCGTTGCGGAGCAC
>NW_021145692.1:31560-44124 GCF_002837175.3 Physeter macrocephalus | reverse complement strand
ACGGCTCACGGGCCCAGCCGCTCCGCGGCACGTGGGATCCTCCCAGACCGGGGCGCGAACCCGGTTCCCCTGCATCGGCAGGCGGACGCGCAACCACTGCGCCACCAGGGAAGCCCCAAGATAGTGTTTTTTAGTGAATGTTAAAAATCTCATCCCAAACTTTAAGTCTATTTTTGTCAGGATCTTAGGTTTATAGAATTAGCCCATTCAATTTATGGAGAATGTCTGCCATATAAATTAATTAGCAAAATGGACCCTTATTGTCCAATCAGAAAGCCAAATCACATTTACTTTTGGTTAAAAATAAAAGTCAAGTCATATTTTTAATTTGAGTGTGTTAATATGCATCCTCCTGACAATTATCAATCTCAGTTCTGAATCTAAAGGTAGCTAACTATAGATTCTCAGTTTCTCATCCATCACTTTTATTTTATTTTTATTTTTTTTTTTGCGGTATGCGGGCCTCTCTCTGCCGTGGCCTCTCCTGCTGCGGAGCACAGGCTCCGGACGCGCAGGCCCAGCCGCCACGGCCCACGGGCCCATCCGCTCCGCGGCATGCGGGATCCTCCCGGACCGGGGCATGAACCCGCGTACCCTGCACCGGCAGGCGGACTCCCAACCACTGCACCACCAGGGAAGCCCATCCATCACTTTTAAAACATAGGAGTTTAATGCCCTGGACTAGATGCTGTTTTCCCTTTTGATTCCCATATTTTAATGCTCTTTGAAAATCAGCCCTCAGCTTTCCTGACAACCAAATCTTGCTGGTTTCCAATAAGAAGGATTTAACTTGTGGTGGGAACTCAGGCTGGGCTGGAGCCTGGGGTGACCGCAGCTCGTCCATAGAAACGCATGTGACCAGGATTCTCATCTGACCCCAAATTAACCTGAGTACAGTCACATAATGAGAAGGTCTCTTCTTCAGCTGTATAATCTTAAGCAAGTCTTTCCTTACCATAACCACATCAGCAATGCTGCTTCTTTGCTATAAAACAGACTTAAATCCACTGAGAATGGTTTAAAATGTCCGTGGACTCAATTAGTCTGTAAGGCTTATCTTTTGTCAGCCTCAGTTTTGGCCACAGATTGTTGGAAAATGTCTTCTAATATTTCACACACTCTGCCAGCAAACTTTGTGTCTGAGTAGAGGATCTGTTAAACTACCCTGAAGGGCTTGACCCCTCACTCCTCTTTGGTTATTACAACATGCCAGGAGTTATTACTTTTTCTACAGCAATGGAAGGTAGCATAAGTTTTGCAGTGGGCATTGCTAATTTGTGTGAGATTTTTTTTTCTTACTAATGCGGCCTAAGAACACATTCATGACATGATAGATAGATAGATAGGTAGATAAACCTAGGCAAAAAGTTCATAGGAAATATCCAAAGCATTTATGAGGAAAATCATAAAATTCTACAAATACACACAAAAGTAGAGTTGTGCAAATGGAAAGACGGGCCATATTCTTAGATATGAAGACTCAACCTCATTATGTCATCAGGTTTGTTGTAGAGCTAAGTGAACTGATTACACAGAGCAGTTTAAAGGAAGCAGGAAGAACATTCAATACAGATACGGAGTGGTCTCTAGGATGTTTTTTTTTTTTTTCATTTTTTTTAAAATCATGTGTGACTTTTACTAGAAATCAAAGTCAATCAAGGAATCTGCAATGGTAGATTAACTATTCACCTGGAAATAAGAGTTTACTGGGTTTGAAGGCCTGGGGCAGGATAGCACTTAATAAAATAATGCTGGCCAAAGAGGACGATGCCCGCAGCTGCCACTACCTGCCTGCCTGTGCCAGGCCTGTGCTTAGTTAAATAATCTCATTTCATCCTCCCCACATCACTGTAAAGTAGGTACAGCCTTCCTTACACAGGCGCAGAAATTCCCAGCTTCCGGAGGCCAAGTGGCTGGTCAAATCCGTTGATGTCTGCTTATGTTTCTCAGTGTTTTATGTGCATGTTTATATTTCTTCATGTCTGTGATGTCTTATCTATGTTTGAGATTATGCTTTCTTTTATCAAGCAAGTTGGTGATGTAACATTTCTTAAGAGCGCTGCTCCTGTTTTTATAAATTTCCCCAAGCCCTTGACTCCTAGCTGAGTGCAGGCATCTGCCTTGGGGTGTAGAGCTGAGCTTTTATTCCCAGGCGGCAGAGGGGGCCTCTCTGTCTCCCCTTTCTTCATCTGTATGGCAGGTATAACGCCATCCACCCTGCAGCATCCTTGTAAGGATTAGCAATTACGGAGCTCGGCTAATAACTTTAGGAAGCATTCTGAAATGGTGAGTAAACTGGATCAGAGCTTCATTAGAAACTTTCCAGATAGTATTGTTATTTTTCCTTGAGAAAATGCAACTAGTTTCTTATATTTGTAACCTGAAGAGTCGGAAGAGAATAGATCTGCATTAAAACAAAAATTATCCTAAGGTATGTAGATAGCCAAAGTAGTCAGATCTTTCCTGGAAAGATTAATTTTATGTAAACTAACGTTTAGTCTATTCCGAGATACATTTTCATTTTCTTAATCAAAGGACCCTTGAATCAGAGTGAGTATAATCACCTCACGAATAATGTCAAGCAGTTTTCCTGGAAGTTGGCGTTTTCCGGGAAACCGTCCTTTCTCTGTGTGTGCGTGGCACCCTACAGATCTGGACCCCGAGACACGTGGAGGGAACGTGGTCAGGGTCCGCTGGATGTGATTAGCGGCGAGGTGGGAATGATCCTCAGGTCTCCATCCTCTGCTCTTTTCCTGAGTCACATAGACAGCAGTATGAACTCTGCAGCTTGATGGGACAAGACACCTGAGCTCATGTGTGATCCGGCGCACAGAAATGCCGCACGCGCAGAATACCGTAGCATCTGGTAAGGTGGTCAGTAGTGCTCTGGCGTAGGAGGAGGAGGACCCGAGTTCTTAATCTGCTTCTGTTATTAACTCTGGGATTTTGGGCAAATTGTAAAACGAACTGTAGCGACTGACCTTTTATAGGCCCCTGGCCTTCATTTAAATGCTACAGATTTGACCAATCTAAAAATTTATCAATGTGAGCCGTACCAGATACCATTGTGTTGCTCATTACCATTGTTATAAAATCTTTTGGTGAATGATTTTTAAAAAGCATTGCCTCAATTTTAAAAAAATCATCTGGGGCCGTGTTTCCCCTGTTCAGGCAATTAGGGAAGGTTTCCATCATCCTAGGAGTTGCTCACCATGTTCTGAAGTGATTCTCGATCCAAAGCCGGAATAAGCTTTTGGGGTCCAGGTTGAAACGTCCCCGGCCCGGATGGAGGCGGCTGCTGTATTGAAGTCCTACCCTTAGGAGCCCAAGAAGTGCAGAGGGGTGCCCATCAGTAACATGACACTTTCAGAAAAAGTTATTAAAAACTAAGTTGTAAAGGAAGTTCCATAATTTAGTGCCCTGAGGCCCATGCTCATCAGAGAGCCTGTATTTCTCCGCAGCTTGCACGGGCCTGTTAAGAATCGCGTCCCAAGCGGATGGTAAAGAGCCGGCCCCCCCAAATGCATGTCGAGTCAGATCCGCCACAAGGGGGCAGTGTTTTTCCAGACACAGCGAGTCCTGCTGAAAGTCCTGGCCTGAAAAAGCTGAAATTTGCTGTTTTCTGAGCATTCACAAAATCGAGGGATGAGCCACGTTTGGGATATAGAACTAATTTTTGTTATACATCCATTTTGAAGAGATATTTTAAAAGTCTAGCGTATACCTTTCAAAAATGTTTTATATTCAAGATTATAAAATAAGTACCATATGGAAAGATTTAAAAGGGGAGTGAGGGAGTCACGTGGGATGCCAACAGCTCAACACAATTTCTCGTCACTTTGTATGTTCTCTGGAGCCTTTCTGGTGCCTAAGGCCAACTGTGATGTACACAGAGTTGTGCTTTTTTCCTGTAGCATCGTGTCATTTACAATTCGCTCTGGTACAGCAACGGTCTCTTAATTTTTTAAAGGTTGTACGATCATCCAGGAAGAGGGAGAAGTGTGGCTTTTGTTTCTGTTTGCTTGAATCTGGGTTCTGACTTTAGCACGTACAACTCCATGACCTTTACAGCCTCGCCTCCCCCGTGTGTGCAATGGCTTTGTCACCCTCACTCCCAGGGCTCCTGGCACTTGCTAAGCTGCATCACTCAGCCCCGTTACTTGTTGCTTTTTTTCTCTGGAACTATACATAATGAGAGGGCCATCTTCGTCCCCAAAGCCCATATTCATTTGGGGAATTTTCCTTAGAGACTTGCAAAGGTATTAGGGAATCAGAGGGTGAGACAGTTTTCTGGCTTTCAAGACAACATATGTTTCCACGTTGCTTCCCCAAAGGGCGGTGCCACCAGCAACAAATAACAGTACTTATAGCCACTCAGTTTTTCATTTCAGATCCGATGTCTTGGATATGAAACTTCTATCAAAGAGTGGAAAGGACGCAGACCCAAAAATGTAATTGAGAAAAATGATCCTAAACTTCTTTGCTATACCTATTTGCCCATTCACAGTCATTTTTAAAGTTTGCATGTCTCTCCAATGCAAATCTGGAAACTGTCAGAGGAAGGTTTTGTTTTTAAAGCCTCAAGGAATTTTTTTCCAAAACACTGGATTCTTAGAATGGGAATAATATATTCTAACTAGAGCCTAAAAGATTGATTGAAGGGCCTCATGCTAATACTTAGTTCTCAAAGTGAAAAGAAGAAATGTAGACGTTTAACCTCTTGGCTGAGGATTCAGTGTTTGTGGGGAGTGAGCGGTAAGAGACATCCCTTTCAAAATACTGATTTTCCTTATTTCCCTTAAAACATGAGTATCTATTTTTTCCTAATGTCTGTATTTCGTTTGTGACCTTCTCCTGCTCCTGGATGGACAAGCAGAGATCCGTAGAATTGCAGTTGCCTGCACACGGCTTGGTTGAGTGAATGGCCTTCAAGTTGCTTCTCAAACTAGGTGGCAGAGAGAAGCAGACCCCCGGTCCGTCCATGCCCTCTCCACCCGGGGAAGGCAGCTTGTCGTCCCAGTGGCTTAGCCTCACACCTTGGAGGCCCCCTTGGCTTCCTCCGTTCTCACGCTCCATCTGCGGTCCAGCTCAAAGCCCACCTGCTACCTTCAGAATACCTCCCGAGTCCCACTACCTTGCTCTTTCCCATGGTCGCCCCCGCTGCTGGCCTCCCCGTGGCCTCCCTCCCAGCCTCGTCCACGGCCTCCTTTCTGGCCTCACTGCTTTGGGTGCAGCCTTGCGCACTTAGCGGGCAGAGCCAGGCTTTGTGAAGGGGGATCCTGGCCAGACGCCTCGTGACCACCGTGGTGGTGGCCTCGCCTCACTCAGCCCGAGACTGTCCTCCACAGCCTGCCACCCCCAGACACTCTCCCCACCTCCTCTCACCCGGGGAGCATCCCCCGGGCTTCCAGACAGGCTATTCTGGAGTCTCAGTCCGGACTGACAGGTGGTGAGCCCGGAGCCCCTCCGGGTGTGTGCGTTCAACTTCTCTCAAACCCTTGCCCACCTGCTTCATTGCATCCGCCTCGGCGCCGTGCTTCGTCTTCTTCCTGAGCCTCTCTTGGCCCCCGAGCTCCATGCTTTTCATGGAGTGCAGCCTCAGTGCAGCTGAGGCTGCCACCTGCCACGCCCCCTCTGTTCCAGACACAGGCGGCCGCTTGCCTCTCTCCGTCTGTTCGCCGAGCATCCTCCAACGACTGCACGTGTGTTCGAGGCCCTGCCCCAAGGTGACCTGTATCGGATGGCCTGGTTTGCCCACCCTGGAGCCTGGGGTCCTCCGGAAGGCCCCACCCCGGCCTCCTCCTCTCCTGGTGTGGTTTGGGCTGGATTTCTCCCTTCACTGTGGCCTTTGCTGCCTCTTCCCATCTTGTCATATTTTCTTGATTTCTCCATCTTAAATGTGCCCCAGGTTGACCTCGATTCCTTCCTTTCCTTCTCGCGGAGCTGATTACAGGTCTGCACTCCTAGTGGTGGTGGGGAGGCCCTAACTTCCCTCTACTGCACAGGTCAAGGCTCCCCCCTTAGACACAGACCCCGCTGTCAGGGCCTCTCCCCTTTGCAAAATGTTGGTATAGTTCCAATTTATAGAAAGTTGCAAAATAAAATAGTCATGAGCCAACCACCCACGATTAACAGATGTTCACATTTAGCCCAATTTGTCTCATGTCTTTTTGAGAATTTCTAAGAAATATGGCAAATGGAGACACAACTGCTTCTAGAACCATAGCAGACCCCTTTCCCTTTTCCTTCCCCGGGGATAACAGCCCTTTCGGAGCTTTTATATTTTAAAAATACAGTAAATGGTCATATGTTCATAAACAGTGCATAGTATGTCTGTCTGTTTTAGCGATGGATGTAATTAATGGTTTGTTTTCCCAAGTCTGAATCTTTTTTAAAATTGTATTGAAGTATAATTGATTCTCCATGTTGTCTTTAATTTCTGCTGTACAGCAAAGTGACTCAGCTACACATATTATCTATTCTTTTTCGTATTCTTTTCCATTACGGTTTATCACAGGATGTTGAATATAGTTCCTTGTGCTACACAGTAGGACCTTGTTGTTTATCCTATATGTAATCGTTTGCATCTGCTGACCCCAAACTCCCGCTCCATCCAACAACCCCCCCTCAGCAACCACAAGTCTGTTCTCTATGTCTGTGAATCTATTTCTGTTCTGTAAATAAGTTGATTTGTGTCCTATTGTAGATTCCACACATAAGTGATATCATATGGTATTTGTCTTTCTCTGTCTGACTTACTTCACTCAGTGTGAGAATCTCTAGGTCCATCCATGTTGCTGCAAATGGCATCATTTCATTCTGTTTATGGCTGAGTAGTATTCCATTGTCTATATGTACCACACCTTCCCAAAGTCCGAATCTTCACTCATAGAATAAGAAAAGTTGATGTTGAGAAAAAAAACAGACAAGGAAGGACAGATGGGGGGTGGGGGGAAGCAAAGGAAGAAGCTGCAGGGTGCCTCACACAGTGATCCCTGTCCTCTCCGCCCCTGCCCAAGCCCCTCTCTGGGCAGATTTCACCAAGGCTCTGCTGTAGGAGACCAGGGGGCCACCGGACACTTGGGCTGCAGCAAGGAGCCAGGCTACGCCCTGCGTTCAGGAGAGACACACAGAGGGCTGCCCCCCACCCCGCGCTGTCCAGACTCCAAGCGCAAGGGCATCGCGGGGTCTTGTGAGAATTCTGACTTAGGGGGGCCAGGGATGGGGCCTGTGATTTGGCATTTCTAACGAGCACCCAGGTGAAGCTCTGCGCTGAGAGCCAAGGCCCCGAGCCCTGGCTCCTGGGTGGAGAGGTGGAGTCGGGCTTTGGGAGAAGCACACAGAGCAGAGAGACAAGTGGGGTCTGCACTGGGACCAAGTCTGTGAGCCACGGGGGACATGGAGAGGTTGTGCTGCCTGCAGAGGGGAGGAGCCGGGCGCTCCTGGGCGTGTGCGTGTGCAGGTGTGTGCGTGTCAAGGGCAGTTTGCAATGGCTCTAGATTGGAAACACACTGAATATATGACTTCCCGCTTCTCCGTGTCTGGCCCTCAGTCTGGGGTGAGAAGGACCAGAGCTTTCTTCTCATCTTGCGGTCGGAACGATGCCCACATTTACCCGGTGAAGAACGTTTGCTGCCCCCGATGACACATTGCGCATCTGTAATTACATCGTAAGCGTGACTCTTGAAGGACAGCCTCCAATGAAGCCTAAGGCTTGCTCGTGACGTTTCCTGCTGGGTGACCCTAGTGAGCCTGGCATCTCCTTTTGGAGGAGACGCTGAGATCAGCTTTCAGGAGGCACCGTTCAGGAATTTCGGCACCGAGCTTCAGACTGAGATAATTTGATAAACTTGGACAGTACCTACTGACTGGATATGGGAGATAAAAAAGGGAGAAAAACTAAGAAAAATAAAAAGGTGAGAAGGGAATGTTTTGCCTCCCTGGCTCCCATAAAATATATGACATAGATATTGATAGATATTTGATCAGAGTATTTGGTCAAACTATAAACATACATATTTAGTGATACTTCCTAAGTGCTTTGTCTTTGATATTTGTTTCCTTTAGCGTGATGGATTTCTGTCATATATTGTCTGGATGATTTTCTAGCTTTATAACAAAAATACAAGCAAATCATAAATGCAGATGGTTATGAAGGTTGTTTCTTTGAAAATACCATGATTTACAGAAAAAAAAATGTGATTTTCACCTGCATCTGAATTTCCTTGCCATCGCTGTCTTGGTGTGAGGTGAATGCCATGTGGTTGAGTGGAGGTTGGCAGATTGGATGCTAGCATCTTCATTACAGGTGACACAGGCCCTCCTCCATGTAAGTCAGCATAATGGGACCTAGAACAGATTTTCAACAACTCATGGAGTAAAACTTAAATAGTACCAAAAGCAGATGTAATGTTCCTCCATCAGGCTCCCTTAAGTCAGGCGTTTACTGGTTTTAGTTGCCAGTCTGTTCAACACACACTACGTCTTAGGTATCTGGCTCTGAGTATTAATTGATGGGGAAAGAGGTTGAAATCTGTACAAATGAAGCCGAGAGTACCTATGAACCATGCAGTCTTTTCATTACCAAGGAGAGCTGTCTGTGAGCTCTATGAGGGCAAGAGCCATTTTTTATTATTATCATTATTATTATTATGTTTTCATGACTCTATCCCTAGCAACTAGGACGGTGCCTGGAACCAAGAGGAGGGACCTCATACGTGCCCACGGAGCGTGTGCATGACATGTTCAGGGTACAGCCAAAGACAACTGATTTCTCGTTCATTTTGTTCCTGGAGACAAACATTTAGTCTAAGCAGAGTCAGGCTACGCACAGAGGAAACAAAGTTACTGATGCTGAAGTTTATATCCCAAGTTGCCCAGCGCTCTAAGTTTTATGCAAAGGTTTTGAAAGGTTCCCTCCCTGGAAGGAGGAGAGTAGAAAGAACTTCAGAGCAAGAGGTGATGTTCTACACTTCTCTCGACGGTTTTGGAAACTTGTTGCTGCCCGCTCCTCTCCTTGACCTGCACGTGTAGGTCAGGGATTGGGAGGGCCCGGCAGGCATGCCCATGGCCACCTTTCCAAACGCCTGCCACACGCCAGCGCCACCCCCCGGCCCAGCCTGTTCAATGACGCCCTCTGTCGGAGAGGAGGGTGGGTGCGCCACAGCCCGCGTGAGTCCCCTAAGGCAGGGGTGAGAGAGAAACTTGGCTTTAATGTTGCTGATGAGTCACAGCCATGTGCGTTGTTGGGTTAAACAACGTTGTGCTGAGGTTTTGCTTCCTCCTGTGGCGTAGCGCCTGCTCCCCGGGAGCTGTGAATGACGTTAGCTGTATGGTACCTGTCATCCGACGCTCTCAAAGCCTCTTTCTACCTTGGCCCCGGGATGCTACCCAGGGGGCAGCAGTAGCCCCTGCAGGTCCCCAGAGGTGAGGAGGACTTCGCCCTGCTCTCAGGGGCTGTGCCGAGACCGGCATCCCCTGCCGTCTTGAGGATGTCATGCTCTACCCAGGCTGACGTCTGAGGAGCGAGGTAGAAATAGTATTGTGGGGACTTACTTTACTCTTGAGAAACTGAAACTGGAAGTTAGGGTGCTGTGGTTACAGATGAGAAGATGCGGACCATATGCGTATCTATTTGCTGTCAGATATTTCTTGGAAATCATACTCTGGACGATGCTAAGTCAGCAGGACCCATGAGTCAGGTGAGCTGAGGGAGGTTGAGTCTATTGCCTTGTTCCGGAGTCGAATAAAGCTATAGAGCCATTTCTGAGCTGGATGTGGAGGCAGATTATGACCAGAGGTCAAGGGTTAGGAGGTCTGAAAGGCTAGCTGTGGCCACTCCCATTAAGGGGAAGGGTCTGTTGCAGTGTGGGGCTTAACACATTGGTCTGTACTTGTTCTACATTGTTAGATCCAAACAGTCACCTTCTCAGATTTTCTACTTAAGACTACTGTTTAAAACGGTAGGGGTGTCCAACAAACAAAAGTCCAGGACCAATCGGCTTCACTGGGGAATTCTACCGAACATTCAAAGAAGAATTACATCAATCCTTCTCAAATTGTTCCAAAAAATAAAAGAGGAGGGAACACTTCCAAACACATTTTACAAGACCAGCGTTACCCTGATTCAGACAAAGACACCGACAAGAAAAGAAAATTACAGGCCAATATCCGTGATGAACACAGATGCAAAAATCCTTGACAAAATATTAGCAGCAGTACATTAAAAGGATCATGTGCCATGATCAAGTAGGATTTATTCCAGGGATGCAAGGAGGGTTCAACATCAGCAAATCAATCAATGTGATACACCAGATTAACAAAATGAAGGATAAAAATCATCTGATCATCATAATAGGTGCAGAAAAGGCGTTTGACAAAATTCAACATCCATTTATGATTAAAAACTCTCAACAAAGTGGGTATAGAGGGAACGTACCTCAATATAAAAAAGGCCACATGTGACAAGCCCACAGCTAACATCAAACTCAAGGGTAGAACTGAAAGCTTTTCTTCTAAGATCAGGAATAAGACAAGGATGTCCCCCTCACTACTCTTATTCAACATATTATTAGAAGTCCTCGTCGGAGCAGTTTGGCAAGAAAAAGAAATGAAAGGCATCCAAATAAGAAAGGAAGAAGTAAAACTGTCACTATTTGCAGATGACATGATACGATATATAGAAAACTGTAGAGACGCCACCAAAAAACTGTGAGAATAAATGAATTCAGTAAATTTTCAGGATACAAAGTCAACATACAGAAATCGGTTGTATTTCTATGTAGTACTGATAGCAAACTATCAGGAAGAGAAATTAAGAAAGCCTATTTACTAATTGCATGTTAAAGAATAAAATACCTAGGAATAAATTTAAACAAGGATGTGAAAGACCTGTGCACTGAAAACTGTCAGACATTGAAGAGAGAAATTGAAGAAAACAAAATAAATTGAAAGATGTTCCATGCTCGTGGACTGGAAGAATTAATATGGTTAAAATATCCATACTACCCAAAGCAACAGATGGATTTATTGCTATCCTTATCAAAATTCCAATTGGCATTTCACATAGAAATGGAAAAAGCAATCCTAAAATTTGTATGTGACCACAGAAGACCCCGAATAGCCAAAGCAATCCTGAGAAAGAAGAACAAAGCTGAAAGTGTCATGCTCCGCGATTTCAAACCATATCACAGAGCTATAGTAATCAAAATATTATAGCATTGGCATGAAAACAGACAAACAGAGCAATGGAATAGAACAGAGAGCCTAGAAATAAAGCCACTCACATGTGGTCAATTAATTTATGACTAAAGAGTCAAAAATATACAGAAAGAATAAGTCTCTTCAATAAATGGTGTTGGGAAAACTGCAGAGCCACATGCAAAAGAATGAAACTGAACCCAGTATCTTACGCCATATATAAAAATGAACTCAAAATGGATTAAAGACTTGAATGTAAGACCTGAAACCATGAAACTCCTAGAAGAAAAATGGGTGATAAGCTCCTTGACATCAGTCTTGGTGATGACTTTTTGGATTTGACACCAAAATCATAGGTGACAAAAGCAAAAATAAATAAGTGGGACTACATCAAACTAAAAAGCTTCTGTACAGCAAAGGAAACCATCAACAAAATGAAAAGGCAACCTACTGAATGAGAGAAGATTTTTGCGAATCATATGTTCAATAATGGGTTAATATCCAAAATACATAAAGAACTCATACAATTTGATAGCAAAAAAACCCCAAACAATTCCATTAAAAAGTGGGAAGAGGATCTGAATAGACATTTCTTCAAAGAAGACATAGAAATCACCAACAGACACATGAAAAGATGCTCTACATCACTAATCATCAGGGAAATGAAAATCAAAACCACAATGAGATATCATGTCACACCTGATAGGATGGCTTTTATCAAGAAAATAAGAGATAACAAGTGCTGATGAGGATATGGAGAAAAGGGAACCCTCATGTACTGTCGGTGGGAATGTAAATTGGTGCAGCCACTATGGAAAACAGCATGGAGGTTTCTCAAAAAATTAAAAGTAGAACTACCATATGACCCAAAAATACCACGTCTTGGTATCTATCCAAAGAAAACAAAAATACTAACTTGAAAAGATATATGTGCTTCCGTGTTCATTGCAGTATTACTTATAATAGCCAAAATATGGAAACAACCTAAGTGTCCATCAGTGTATAAATGGATAAAGAAAATGTGGTACATATATTCAATGGAATATTATTCAGCCATGAAAAAGAATGAAATCTTGCTATTTGCAAGAACATGGATGATGGACTTTGAGGGCATTATGCTAAGTGACATAAGTCAGACAAAAAAGACAAATACCATATGATCTCATTTATATGTGGAATCTAAGTAAATAAGTAAACATACAAATGAGCTCATAGATTCAGGGAATTCATTGATGGTTACCAGAGCCTGGGGTGGGGAGTGGATGAAATGGGTAAAGGGAGTCAAAAGGTACAAACTAACAGTTATAAAAGTTATAGGGCTTCCCTGGTGGCGCAGTGGTTGAGAGTCCGCCTGCCGAGGCAGGG
>NW_021145692.1:14940-31550 GCF_002837175.3 Physeter macrocephalus | reverse complement strand
CAGGGGACGCAGGTTCGTGCCCCGGTCTGGGAAGATCCCACATGCCGCGGAGCGGCTGGGCCCGTGAGCCGTGGCCGCTGAGCCTGCGCGTCCGGAGCCCGTGCTCCGCAACGGGAGAGGCCACAACAGTGAGAGGCCCGTGTACCACAAAAAAAAAAAAAAAAAATTATAAAATTAATGTCATGGGGATGTCACATACAGCATGGGAGCTATAGTTAATAATGCTGTAATGTATATTTGAAATTTGCTAAGAGAGCAGATCTTAAATGTTCTCATCACAAGAAAAACATTCTGTAACTGTGTGTGGTGACAGATGTTAATTAGATTTACTGCGATCATTTTACAATATATACAAATGTTGGATCAATTTTAAAAAATAAATAAAACAGTAGCATATTTTCCCATCTGTCTGCACGAATTCAGGGCTTTTACTATCTAGGATCCATGGCACGCAAATCTTTTGAGGACAGCCACCAAATTATAAGGGTAGGCTGAGGTGCTGTAACAAGCGAGTCCCGCAGATTCAGAGGCTTGGATCGGAAGTCCTCGGTTCTGCCCGTAGGCCTTCCAGGATTGGAGTTGTCCAGGGATGGAGACCCCAACCCTTCAAGGACACAAGAGTCCAGATGCCCACCATCATCTCCCTGTCCATCCGTTTGAAGGAATGATGGTGAAAAGAGGTTTCCACTGGCCAGTCTGGAGGTCGCTTGGACATCACATCCACTCACGTTTTAATCGTGAAAATGTAATGACGAGGCCACGGGCAGCGGCAAGGAGCCTGGGAAGTAGATCTTGGCTGGCTACCGCGTGACAGCACTTGGCTTGAAATCAAAGAAGGGAGACTGGGTTTTGCTGGAAGCTGGTTGTCCCTGTTGTTGGCCCTGAAGTGGGACCAAGAATTTGGCCTTTCCTCCCAAGGCTGCCTCGCTCTCTGCTCTTTCCCTTGACAGGACGAAGGGGGAAGCTCTCAGCAGATGGTCTGAGTTCAAATTAACTTGCTGTTTGCAGCACTTTACTCATTTACTTTGTAAGAGAAGGTAAGCATCTATATGAGATTTTAGGTAATTGAAAATGCTGCAAACCAAAACCAGAAGCAACGGCAAAACCTGTATCAATTTACGTTTGGTGACCCATATTAAGTGTGTTCATTTTTAATTAATCAATTTCAGTAATGAAGTTACTGAAGTTAATTATATTTCAGTAATAAGATATTAATATTACTTAAAATATTAGTTTTCAATTCAATTTCTGATTTTCATTTACTAAGTGGAAATAATACTTCACATTAATAAAATTCATTCAGTGATGAAATAATACTATACAAGTAAGTTTGGGTGGGGGGATTATGTTTATATTTGTTTGAGCATAAGTTTATGGATGATTCCTTCTTTCTTGTTATTCTAGTTATTTGAAAACGATTTGCTACATATCTTGTGGCTGTATATATTTAAATATCAGCTGTGATAATTGGCAGCAGTAAAGGAAAATTAACAGTGAAATATTATCAAGGAGCAAGAATGGCAGCATTTGAAAGCCTAATCCACTTACGTTTAGCCTAAGTGATGTGCTCATAAAAGGGCATCCTGCATCTGTGGGCTTCTCACCGGAGACAGCGTGTGTTTGAGAAGAACTTGACGGTCCCTCGTGGCAGCCAGGACCCACCCGAGAGGACAGAACTGGGACCTAGGGTCAACTGTAGCAATGTTGGAGTTTAATCTTATAAAACAAAATAGCGGTAGCTCCCTGGCAGGCGGGTAGTGGTCCTCAGCCAACCGTGTGCCTCAGAGCCTTGGTGCCTGAAAGCAGGCCTACGGTTCTGGTTTCATTCGGTCCGTCCCTGTGGATCCCTGAGCCTGATCTGAGTCAGAGGATGCCCACACCGGAGCAGTCAGCGCATCCCCATTTCAGGCCTGAGAAATAGAAGCGCCGCAGAGACCTTTGCAAATCCCCCGACAAGGGTGAGAGGAGATGCCGTTTCCAAGCAGACGTGTGCTGCCAATGACTGTGTGT
This sequence comes from Physeter macrocephalus, assembly GCF_002837175.3. Classification (NCBI taxonomy): domain Eukaryota; kingdom Metazoa; phylum Chordata; class Mammalia; order Artiodactyla; family Physeteridae; genus Physeter; species Physeter macrocephalus. The sequence continues at coordinate 29,540 of NW_021145692.1, read as the reverse complement.
CCGAAACTGCTTTTGATTTTGGAATGATGTCTGCCTTTGCCAGCTCCTCCTTAGCGACAGGAAGCGTAGCTAGGGCCCTGTGAAAACACTCACGGTGATGGATTTCCAAAAAGGGAGGGGCTACCTGGGAACCTTCGACAGTATTAATTAGTAGCTTACTCCAGGTTCTTTCTCTTGCATTTGGTCTGGTAAATGCGCTAACAAGAGATGCTGGGCCGAGACGGTGTCTATAAACATGCAGACAGCCCTGCAGACGTGAATGCTGGAGCGGCTGGTGTGCAGGTTTCCTGTGGCCCTGGAGGTGGGGAGAAGAATGAGGCGTGGTCCCAGCTCCACAGGACGGGCACTGGAGTGAGAGTCCGTGCTTGGCGACAAGCTACAGGTACGGGACTTTCCCGGCAAGGCCAAGTGATTGCTCTTATTTGACTTACAAGTAACTCGGTCCCGTGTTCTTCAATTCTTTCTCAAATCAGCATTAAACAGGGATCACTTATGTCTGCCTGGGGTTTGTCTGGGGCTCTGACAGCCCTTCCTGGCATGTTTCTCTTGTAGCCTTTGAGAGCTGTGATATTTCAGCATCCCCTTCAGTCCTACTCACATCTTTATGATGTAATATAGTGTGTGCATTAAAAATGACTTGAATTTTTTTTAATTGAAGTACCGTTGATTTACAATATCGTGTACGTTTCAGGTGTACAGCACAGTGATTCAGTTATATATATATATATATATTTTTTTCAGATTCTTTTCCCTTATAGGTTATTACATCATACTGAGTAGAGTTCCCTGTGCTGTACAGTAGGTCCTTGTTGATTATCTATTTTATATACAGTAGTGTGTATACGTTAATCCCAATCTCCTAATTTATCCCGTCCCCCGACTTTCCCCTCTGGTAATCATAGATTGTTTTCTATGTCTGTGAGCCTATTTCTGTTTTATAAATAAGTTCATTTCTATAATTTTTTTTAGATTCCTCATCTAAGTGACATCTTTCTCTGTCTGACTTGCTTCACTTAGTATGACAATCTCTAGGTCCATCCATGTTACTGCTAATGGCATTTTTTCATTCTTTTTTATGGCTGAGCAGTATTCCATGGTCTACATCTTTTACATAAGAATGTATTTTGTCCTGAGATCGCGCAGTATATGAGTTACAGGTGACTGTTAAACAGTCAGACCATTAAGGCCCTTCCACACCTGAGGTAAGGAATGGCCACAGGCCGTTGGGGAGCCAGTGGTGAAGTTACGCTAGGGTGTCCGCTGGGGGCCTCCCAGGGTGCTGCTAGGCTTAGCCCTTGGACCCCTTTCCACTCTTGAAGCCACATTTCAGAGCGCTGTGCTGTGCTGATGAGGAGCTGGGAAACCGCCCCACCATTTTTTGCTGGTCTGATTGCCTTTCAGCTTGTTTCAAGGCTTGTGACTCCTCTTGGCTGAGAAATTGCCCGTTGCTGCAATACAGGTATTGGCCTTTCTCTCCTGTATCATTTCATAAGCATATCCTAGCATGAACAAGATACTCTGAGTTCTTAAGGCTTAAGTCGCTGTTAAAGAACCAGCACATTTCTTTCTCACTCGTTTCTCCTTCCTCAGCCACATCAGTCATTGGTCAGCATCCTATAGAGACTCTGAGAAGGGCAGGCAGGGCCCAGTGGGTGACAGCTGTCCCCATTAGGCATTGGGTTTCTGACCCCTGGTGTCTGTAGGAGAGGTGTCCATGGCATCCCAGGCACAGGAACTTATGTACTTACCTGCCACTCAGAAGAAGACTTTTCAGACTGTAGGTAACACAGAACTGGGTGGCGTAGCGGCTGACAAGTGAAATTCGTACAGAGCTTGGTTATCCGTCATGCAGGGCTGCAGAACTTAAACATAAATGAATGAATGTAGGTTGAAAAATTTTGCATGCGTATTGCAGCCTAGGTGAGACCAGATTCGTCTGTAGTTCATGTGAGAAGGAGCTGAAGATTTTAGTTGGTTGCAAGGTCAACATTCTGAGAGATCTGCATTCTTTTTGTCTACTTCTCTGAGCACCGGTCCTTCCTAGACTCATTCGGTTTTGCTGTGATATAATCAGGTCAATACTGGGAGGAGTTGTTGGTGGCCACGGTTCAGGGCTGGGGGTGGGTGACTCTCACCCCTAAGCTGGGGGCTTTGCTTCCCACCCAAAAGCTGACTGAGCATCTCTAAGTTTACAGATGGACTCATATCTGGGTGAGAGGTTGGCATCCCACCCCTAAGACCCTGTAATTTTGCATTGGAAAAAATAGAGCCCTTTCTCCAAAAAGCCAGAAGGAGACACTTAACCCTTTGAGTTGTGGAGCTTGCTGTCTCTGTCCAGCCTTGAGTAGCCACAGGTGGCCTTCATCTGGATAATGACATCAACCAGAATCATCTTCTGCAAGTGGCCATATGTTCTGTCACCCTCATCTCATCATCCAGGCTGAAAGGAGGCCTGCTTTCTCCTGGAGGATTGGAGAATTACCTGTCCTCTGCAGTTTCTCCAGGAAATGTGGACATTTATGCTGAGGACAATCAAAATACAAAAAGAAGGATGCGACCATTTAAAAAGAATTTTAATAATCTGTGTCAGCTCTGTGTATTGGGGGTGTTCCCTGGAATGCTGACTCAAGGTTTCTGTGGTTGACCACTGAGGCTGGGCTTCGTGTGGGCTGAGCCGGAGAGACTCGCCGTGGGCCTTGCCTGTTCCTGGTTGACCAGAAGGCCGGGTTTCACTGCTGTAGCATCACTGGGCACATGGGCCACTTGGCTGATGCCTGGGCCAAAGCATGAGCCTTCTGCACTTCCAAGCCTGTGGCTTCTGTGGAAGCGATGAGTACTTTGTTCCATGGTTGTGTGTGTGTGTGTGTGTGTGTGTGTGCGCGTGCACACCCGTGCACGGCATGCACACACATGCATAGAAGTGCCTCTCTCGAGAAATGCCAACTGCCAGCTTTTTAAATGGAAAGAAAGGAATGGGAGAAGGTCTAAAGTAAATGATGACTTTTGTATCCATATCCCAGACATTCCAAGGAAAACAGTGAAACACATTTGTCAGAGACTCACATCTGTGAACCAGCAAATCCACCAAACACCCTAGAAACAAGAAAAATCGGTTGATTCACTCATTTCAGAAAATGGACCAGCCAGTTTAAAAATTACTCATAGGGGAGACCTTCAAGATGGCAGAGGAGTAAGATGAGGGCATCACCTTCCTTCGCACAAATACATCAGAAATACATCTACATGCGGAACAAGTCCTACAGAACACCTACTGAATGCTGGCAGAGGACCTCAGACTTCCCAAAAGCTGTGTGGTTGACAGGGTCTTGGTGCTCCGGCCGGGTATCAGGCCTGTGCCGCTGAGGTGGGAGAGCCGAGTTCAGTACATTGGTCCACCAGAGACCTCCCGGCTCCATGTAATATCAAACAGTGAAAGCTCTCCCAGAGATCTCCACCTCAACGCCAAGACCCAGCCCCACTCAACGACCAGCAAGCTACACTGCTGAACACCCTGTGCCAAACAACTAGCAAGACAGGACCACAACCCCACCCATTAGCAGAGAGGCTGCCTAAAATCATAATAAGGTCACAGGCACCCCGAAACACACCACCAGACATGGTCCTGCCCACCAGAAAGACAAGATCCGGCCTCATCCACCAGAACACAGGCACCAGTCCCCTCCACCAGGAAGCCTACACAACCCACTGAACCAACCTTAGCCACTGGGAGAAGACACCAAAAACCACGGGAACCGTGAACCTGCAGCCTGCAGAAAGGAGACCCCAAAGACAGTAAGATAAGCAAAGTGAGAAGACAGAGAAACACACAGCAGTTGAAGGAGCAAGGTAAAAACCCACCAGACCAAACAGAAGAGGAAATAGGCAGTCTACCTGAAAAAGAACTCAGAGTAATGATAGTAAAGATGACCCAAAATATAGAATGGAGAAAATACAAGACACGTTTAACAAGGACCTAGGAGAACTAAAGAGCAAACAAACAATGATTGACAACATGATAAATGAAATTAAAAATTCTCTAGAAGGAAACAATAGCAGAATAACTGAGGCAGAAGAACGGATAAGTGACCTGGAAGATAAAATAGTGGAAATAACTACCACAGAGCAGAATAAAGAAAAAAGAATGAAAAGAATTGAGGACAGTCGCAGAGACTTCTGGGACAACATTAAATGCACCAACATTTGAACTATAGGCGTCCCAGAAGTAGAAGAGAAAAAAAAGGGGACTGAGAAAATATTTGAAGAGATTATAGTTGAAAACTTCCCTAATATGGGAAAGGAAATAGTTAATCAAGTCCAAAGTGCAGAGAGTCCCACACAGGATAAATCCAAGGAGAAACACGCCAAGACACATATTAATCAAACTATCAAAAATTAAATACACAGAAAAAATATTAAAAGCAGCCAAGGAAAAACAACAAATAACACACAAGGGAATCCCCATAAGGTGAACAGCTGATCTTTGAGCAGAAACTCTGCAAGCCAGAAGGGAGTGGCAGGACACATTTAAAGTGATGAAAGGGGAAAACAGCCTGGACACACCCGCTTGTGACCCTGAGGAGGGGAAGGAGCCAGGGGAGCTGCCTGTGTCTGACATTAGTGGGGGGAATCGTCCCCGCCCATGGTCGCCCACGGTGGAGTTCAGAACCCGGGCACTTGCGACCTTGCCCACGATCTTCCAGAGAGGTGCAGACCCTGGCGTTTCACACGGACTCACAGAGGATGAAGGAAACAGTGCGTCCCAGGCAGGGAGCCCTGTGGACGACGCCCAGCCCTCAGGCTCGGATCCGGGGCATGGGATGCGGGGGCTTGCGGGTGCCTGTTCCATAAGGCGGGGTGGCCAGCCGTGCGCAGCCCCGGCCAGGGGACCTGGCACGGGGAAAGTAAGGCTTGTCTCAGGGAGTTGGAAAATAATCCAGAAACAGAGGCTGAGGTTTCTGTGTTAAAATCAGAAATGAGGGCTTGAGTATTTACGTGATAATGAATAGATTTTTAACTATGTTATTATATAATATACATTATATAATACCTTATTTATATATTAGTGTATTATATTAGTATATGTTATGTTATATATGTTGATATGTATTATATGTTATAGCATATTATATAATATGCTACAGTATATATAAGTATTACAATAATACGTTATATATCATATATGTGCGTGAGCGGGTGTACGTGTTCACACACACGCACTCACACCCTGGATGGGGGATGGGGTGCCGTAGGTTGGAGACCCACTGGAGCTATGGTTCCCTGCAGGACGGGGCGCCGCGGGCAGTCCTGGCCGGAGCGCCAGTCGCCCAGGGCGTCCTCTGCTGGCTTCTGGAAAGCCCAGTGTCCGCACTCACCCCTTGGCCTCCTGCAGGCCTGTTCCTGAGGCACGGCTAGGGGAGCAGATCCCAGGCAGCTGTGGGCCAGAACCAAAGAGGGCATTTGGGGAGGAGGGCAGGGCTCCCGGGGAGATTGCTCCTCAGAGCCGGGGTGCTGATGGGGGCCCGAGAGGAGAGAGGCTGAACACAGCCTCACAGACGACACAGTCTCCGGCCTCAGAAGCAGCTGCATCTGAGAGAGAAGATGAAAGGCAGTGGGGCTCTGGCAGGCAGGTCAGGAGGGTACGTCCGCTTGGGAAGAGCACCCATGCTTTTGCTTAAAGCTGGTGGACTTGCCCCTTCGAATCCAGCTGGGGAGACTGATGCTAACAGGGGCCCAAGGCGGGGTCTGAGTCCTGGGAGAGGAAAAGGGAAGGGACGGGGACTCGCCCCGCCCCACACGACCCAGGATAGAGAGAGGCAGCCGTGCCCACTGGCCTGTAAGCCCCTAGGTGAGGTGGCCCCAGAGGCAGGGCTGCCCCAGGCTGCGGCTGGGACTCTGCTCTGAGTGCGACGGCCTTTCTCCTCCCCTTCCGAGTGCCTCCTGCTGTCAGGCCTGGACAGAAGGCCGGCCCTGCTGGCTTATTGAACGGCCGTCCCGCTAGCTCCCCACGTGCCACCAGAGAGAGGAGGACATTGCACCTCTCCCAGGACTGCACGCATAGCAACAGGGAGATCCGCTTCCCAGTTTCCTGACGGGTTGTAGCAACCATGTTCAGTAACCGTTGTGGTGGTCCGGTCTTCCTCCTGGCTTGTTCGCCTGGGACTGGAAAGATTGGACGGAATCCCTCAGATGTCCCTTGGTGTCCCCTCTCTGTTACCTGCTTTCGGGTGGGAAAACCTGCGTCTCCCTCCCACGGCCCCTCTTCTAACCCTCCTCTTCGCCGGACCTCTGGGCGGGCTCCACCCCTGCAGTTCCCCTGCAGTCACCATTTTCCTTCCCCTCGTTTTATTTCCAACAAGTGTTAATGTCTTAAAGGGAGAATGCAGAGCGGGCACAGGTCAGAAGAACTGCAGAATCTTGTCCCTAAAAATCAGGCTCACAGGCAAGCCTGGGGTTCCATGAGCAGGTCACAGGAAGACCTGAAGAAACCTGCAAGGCTTTACATGTGAACATCCCAGGTGACCTGGGGCGTGTGTGCCCTGAGGTCCCCTCTCTGGGGCCAGGCTGGCATGCACTGGGTCAGCTGTGTGTCTTGTGGGGCAGTGGGGCCTCAGAGAGGGGTCAGGGGTGGGGTGCTTTGTTAGTTAATAGTAAAGTTGCAAAATTTATGAATGATTTACTTAAAACAGAAGGAGGCTGTTCAAGGTTCCCCTGGATGAACATTGTCCTTCACTTCCTAATAGGCTTTTCTGAGGGAAAGTGTGAGGGGCAGAGATCTTGTACAGATGCTCCCTGTGGAGGTTTGTCATGCATGGGAACGCCTGCCACCATGGGGCTGAGGACCAGAAATAAATGTCGGAGGCTGGTGCTCTAAGGTCTGTCCCGAGAGAGGAGGAAAAATGAGCCACCTCTGCCCCTGGCATCGTGAGTGGTGTGATGCTTTCGCGGAGGAATCTGCAGCTCTTCACCTTGACGTTCAAAGCAGACGCCTAACAGCCGGCGAGCCCGTGAAAGGACGCCCGGGTCATGATGAGCTAGAGATACGCAAACCCAAACCTCAGGGAGGTGCCGCTTCGCACCCACTAAGACGGCTATCGTTTTTTATGAAAGGAAAATAACAAATAAGTGTGGGCAAGGACGTGGAGAGATCGGAACCTTCCTTCATTGCTAGTGGAAGGGTAAAACGGTGCAGCTGCCGGCGAGAGTGAAGCGTAGACCCGGCAAGTCTGCTCCTAGGTGCCCACGAAACTTGAGGGCAGAGTTTCCAGCCAACACCTCTAGGCAGATGTTCACAGCAGCTCTAGTCACAGAAGCCAAAAGGCGAAAACAACCCGCACGTCCGTCCCCAGATGAATGGGCAAAACAGAATGTGGACTCTCCACGCGAGGAAGGATCATTCAGCCATGAGGAGAAAGGATGCTCTGACACAGGCTGAGCACGGAGGAACCTTGAAACCTTCCCGCTGAGTGAAAGAAGCCAGGCCTGGAAACCACGTGTTGTTTGACTCCGTTCATGTGAAGGAACCAGGACGGTCCATCCAGAGTCAGAAAGCAGATGGGTGGTTGCCAGGGGAGATCGGATGAATGGGCCCACGGTTTCCTTTTAGGGCGATGAGAAGTTCTGGAACTAGATGGTGGTGGCCGGACAACACGGGGAAGGTACTTCATGCCTCTGAATTGTACACTTTAAAATGGTTAAAATGGTAAATCTTACGTTACACGTATTTTGACACAATAATTTTTCTTTTTAAAGAAAAACAGCAGATGCCTGGTCCCATCCCAGAGTTTCTGCTGAAGTTGGTCTGGGGTGTGGCTGGCCTTTCCCATCTTTAAAAGCTCCGGGGTGCGGGGGAGTCCTGATGTGCGACCAAGTTCTAGAACCTACTGTTCCAGTGCCAGCCTGCCCGGCTCTTCCCCTGCCTGGATGTGGCCCCAGGCACCCGCCCTCTCTGCCTCAGTTTCCTTCCCTGTGAAAGGGGGTCCTGCGATTACCTACCTCAGAGAGCTGTCACATGATCAGATGGGTTGGCGTGTGGAAGCTCAAGGCCCCCTCAGGTATCTGTCGTTCTGCCTGAGTCTGGGGATGGAACCCCCTTCTGCACCGGCAGCTCCGGTTCTCTGCTCTCAGTGTCCACTCAGACCCCCTTCTGGAAGGGGGACCACCCTTCTCTGTTTGTCCAGGGCAATCTTCAAAATGCTTTTGCCCTGGGCTTCCCTGGCGGTCCAGTGGTTAAAACTTCGCCTGCCAGTGCAGGGGGTGCAGGTTCAATCCCTGGTCAGGGAGCTAAGATCCCACATGCCTCGTGGCCAAAAAACCAAAACCTAAAAAACAGCAGCACTATTGTAACAAATTCAATAAAGACTTTAAAACTGGTCCACATCAAAACAGTCTTTGAAGAAAGAATGCTGTTGCCCCGTGTTCTTTCCAGCTGGGCCTTCTTCCTGGGCCACTTGGATAAGGGTCCCATTTTGGATAGATTGCTCTTCTACAGCACGATGCCTGTAGACAGCAAAGGAGGATGGATGTCTTGGCAGGTGAGAGGCGGGTGCTTGGACAGTGGAGAGCTGGACTCCTCAACTGAGGGATGATTGAACCACACCTGCACTTCCTGCTTCTCAAAAAAAAAACCCTCCTATTTTACTTGAAGATGAATTTGCCGGAAGAGAAATCTAATCAGTTTAGTTTCCTCCACCTAATGACTCGGTTACCTAGAGTTAGGGAGAAGCCTTCCTGATCTGATCCAAGAATTAGAAATCATCTGGTTTCTGGCAGAGAGATTCGTTCTCATTTTAGTTTTGTTTCTATGTGGGGATGAGGCGTCTTTTCCGTCAGCCCTGAAACCCAGCCAGTGCCAACCGGCAGCCAGGCCCTCATTTCCTTCCCTCATCCAGCCCAGGTATCAGTGAAAGGCACAGGAGCCGCTTGTCATGAGAGGCCTGATGTCCTTTGGAGGAATACGTTGATCTCAACTGTGGCTCTGTAGGAAACCTTACTCCGGATGAATTTTAGTAAACAACTTACAGATCAGTATTCAAAACCTGCTACGGTACAGATTTTGGGAAAGTTCGCACACTTTAAAGGGAAACCTTTGTTATTAAGGTTTTATCGTTTGTGTGAATTAGCACCACCTCCCCCCGCCAAAATTGTGCTTAACTGAGTTTGCCTCCTTTGAAATCTCACATAGAACCACAGCAAGCCAGCACGCACGCACACACACACACACACACACACACACACACACACACACACACACACACACACACACACAGGCGTGTGGAGCCCTGGACCCCCCCTTTCCCCTGCTCCCCATGCGTTATGCTCACCACCCCCCACTCACCATCACACCACCTCCCTCAGTGTGCTTCCTCTCCTCTCCTCCCCCACACCCCCTGTGGGGCCTGCACACTGACCCCCGGGGCCCCTGCGCCCTCCCCGTCAGGACCATGGCCTTCCTGGGGCTGGGCATCCCGTGTTCTACATCTTTGAATTACACCAAGACTTGTTTCCTTTTCATTCACAAGCTTTTCAGAAATTTCTGGCTTTCTAAAATGGTCCTGGTGAAGCTGGCCAATTATGAATTATCAGCATATCCCAAGCATTCCCACCTTCGCTCACAGGTTTTGGTTTTCAGAAGGTCCTGCAGCAGAAGGTTCGGACTAATCCAGCTCACCTTCAGTTTCTTCCCTGAGTTTTGTTCCAAGAAAGACCCTACCAGCTGGATGCTCTGGCACACTTACATTTTCCTGTAAGTTCAGGAAAAATCCTGTCCGTGGAGAAACGATCTGAAGTTGTTCTGATGCTTGTAACCGTCAGAGAGCTTCTATGACACAATATTTTGTTGGCCAAATGCTTCTGCACCTTATCTTCTGTAAAGCGCCTTTCCTCAGGCATCCGCTCGAGGCACTTGGCGCAGAGAATGGCCTTTTCCCGCTCACGTCGCAGAGCAGAAACTAGACTCACAAGTTCCGCTTCTCTGCCCGTCGTGGGGATCCCGTCTCACGACGCTGGTGGGCTTCAGCCTCTTGGTTTGCCCTTTGCTCTGAATTGATGCCAGATTTCCAGGGCGTGGGAAGACCTGGTGTCCTCTGGCCGAGGGATGCAGCCGTGGGTGTGTCCCTCAGGAAGGCTGTTCTCCTAGGATAAGAAAAAGCAGGCAGAGCACACCCTTGAGGAAGGGAACTTTGCCCGGCCCAGTGTCCAGGATGGTGCCAGCAGCCGCGGGATGGGAAGCGATGTTGTCTGCTTTCACATCAGAGGACTTTTGATAGATCTGGGCTGCTCTGCGCAGCGGATCCCTGTGAGTGTGGGCAGCGGTGTCCGTCCGTGCCATCTGGTTTCTGTCGTGTGGTCCTGCGTTAGGTCCCTGCCAAAACCTGGGTCCGAAGAAAAGGCGATGTGGGTAACAGGTCTGACTGCAGCTTTGCTCCCACTTGATTCTTTGACCAAGAAGAAAGAAAGGAAGGAAGGAAGGAAGGAAGGAAGGAAGGAAAGAAAAAGAGAAGAAAGAAGGAAAGGAAAAAGCAAAGTTGTAGGAAATCCTTTGCGAGGGGGGCAGCGTGGTGGAAGGAGAGGAGGGTTGCAGGGCAGCTTGGGAACTGACTAGCTGAATCCCATCCCCAGGGGCTCAGGCGTCCTGAAGAGCTCAGTTCATTTCCTTGGGCCTCAGTTTTTCTCCCTGTTAAAACTCTAAAACCATATGCCATCCTAAAAGCATCTGGTCTAATTTAGAAGCATCTGATGCTGAAAGGATTGGTGCTGGCTATTTTAGACTGTACTTACTGTAACCAAAATATTTAGACCAAAACCTCTGCCTGAATTCCTCACCAACCATGGCAAAAGGTCCACTTGATCATGTGCTTGGTTCTCACAAGATAGTCTTTTTTTTTTTTGCCAGAATAAACAGTTTTGAGAAATGGGAACAAAATAACTCTTCATCCTTACTTTTTTTTGGAATCAATGGAAGCAGAAAGGTTTCAAGTACAGCGTTGACCCATTTGACTCCGGAAGCATATTCTAGCCAGTGTTCACAGCTGCCTTACTGTCCATAGGGACAGATGGCTCCCCCTCGGCTGTGACGTGGATGCTGGCAGAGCCGCCTGGTGCAGACGACATCAGGAGCTCCAGCAGAGGACACACACGGGGCAGTTGGGCTCATGTGGAAAGAGTGATACCCGCCTTGGGCACACTCGGTGTCCTGCCTGGTACTGATCTCTGATCGATTATAAGCAAATAAGTAAAGGAGAGGAGCTGCTCTTTGCAGTGCGTGTGCACCCCAGGATCGTTCTAGGGAGACCCAGGGCTCCCGGAGCTTTCCCTGGGGTTCTGAGGAGCTGTAACAGCTGTGCCCTCTGCCTGCAGTGACGTGCCCAATGGGTTAGAGTCAGAGCTAATTCCAAAGACCAAGCCCCCGGTCACCCACCCAGCCCACCTCCCAGCTCAGCTCCTTGGGAAGCCCCTGGGGTCTGTGCATCTCCCCACAGAGAAGCTCAGGTCGTTTGTGTCAATGAAAACATCGTTGCTGCCTGTAACAAAGGGTGTTGCAGCCATCGAGCCATCACATTACAGCTGCCCTGACGGTGAGCCCTGAGGGAACTCAGGGTGGAAACAGGACGCCTGCCATCACACCATCAGCCACTGCAGCCGCCAAACCCCCGCCCCCTGCACTGAAGGTGCACCTTGAGGGGACTCAGGATGAGAAAGCGCAGGACACTGGCCCCAGAGAGGTGAGGTGGCCATCAAAGGGATGATTTCAGGGAGCCCAGACTCTTGCACCTTCCCATGCATTGATAAGAGCTAAATTCCTTAACTTGAGATGTCTGGTTTTCTTTCGTTAACAGTAATCTTTTGATGTTCCGACTACCTGGTCTTTTTTTGCAAAAACTCCTATGCATCCTGGCTCCCCCCTTGCCTCTTCCGAGCAGTCCCTCAGAGCAATCCGAGAGGCTGCGTCCCGGGTTCAAGTCCTCGGTTTCGTCCGCTGAATGTAACATAATTCTCAACTTTTAGGTTGTGCATTTTTTTTCAGTCGACGTTTGCAAAGTGGCTGCGGTGGCAACCAGATAGAAGGAGATCAGGACTTGCTGAGATAACGAGTGCATTTCAAATGGAAACAACCAATTATACATTTTTTTCATTTAAAATTTGAGATCTCTGGCAAAATCAACCGTCGCAGGTGATGTTGGTCTCCTCTCAGGCTGACACCCAGATCCTGAAATGGTTTCCTAGCTCTCCACTCCCAGCTGCGTGTGTGAGATGGGATCAAGTTATCATTTTAAACTGAATGTAATAAATTCCTGGGCTGTCAGCAGTGATACAGATACACCGAGTTTAGAACTGTTTCCCATCCCACTAGCTCTCCAGGGACAGCGGGGGAGGTGTACACCCCGCAGTCCGAAGTCCCACGAGCTCTGGGTGGAAAAGGTGGGGTTTGCTTTTTCCCCTTTTCATTATCCATTGCTTTTTCTTAATGATCTATCGGGCTTCGCTCGCAGGAGAAAAACTCCTGAGAAAATCTGGTGCGACTGTGAGAGCCAGAATCTGTGGATTTTGTTGCCAACCTTTGTAGAAAGGCATGACTCACTCCCCTACCAGAAAAGGACTTGATATTAAAAAAATGTTATTGACCAGTTTGGACTGGAGCAGGAAATGAGATCCCTCCCGCAGGTAAGCCGTGGTCTGTCCCCCGTGGAACTTGGCCACTCTGTAGCAGGAGAGAACCCTGAAACTGGAATAGGCGGGCGTGGACTAGGCTGTCTAGACCCCAGGCTACATGGACCGCACTCTTGGTTTACCATTTTGTTTTACGTTGTTGTGAATGAGCATCTTGAAGGACTTCCGATACTTAGCAGTGTTTTCATCCCAGTTATTCTGTGGGGTTTTTTTCTACATTCTGTGTACAAATTCCAGGACTGGGAAACGAAGAAAACAGGAGTTAAACCACAAATATTCTCTGGGCAGCCGAAGTGTTTTGGCTTCCCATGGGTTGAAGGTTGAGAAACACTCTTGTGTTTCAGAATTGAGAGGGGCTGGTGGACCAAGATCTAGGGGACCCTGACATTGGGGGGATAGGGGGCGGGGATGGGGTGGGGAGAGATGTTTGTGTGTTCTCTAGAGCCTATTTGGCTAAAAAAACGTGTTGTGTCAAAATTCACTTCTGTTCCAGAGACACAGATAATGGACCGAGTGCAGCCCATCCCCCGGGATAACAGGTGTCAGGACTACTTGCAGGGGGACCTGGATGGGTGGCTCTGGGGTCCAACTTTCTCCTGCCCAAGGCCATCTCACTGTGGCCCTGATGAGGTCATTTTTACCAAAAACACTTACCAGAGGAGAAGGAAACCACATAGGTGGGACCTCTCTAATGTGACAGAAACATGCGGGGTGCTGACCACAACTTTGAAATAAATGGAATGCCCCCAATTTTAAAGATGGAGACACTCCTGCCTGTGTGTGCGTGGCGGGTGCTGGGTCAGCCCCTCACCTCAAGACGGAGTTGACAATCTCAGATGTCACAGTGCTCTAAGGGCTACAGGATGACAGAGGTAGAGCCTGAAATAGATACAAAATGGATGAGCTGTGAAGTGCCTTTAAGGGAGTGTCTGCACAGAGCTGGGAAAGTGCTCAGGGCGCTTCAAGGACTGAGGTGAGGTCAGAGTGGTGCAGAGGGGTCTGCCAGGCTCGCATAGTTGTGGTGAGGACTGAAGCAAGTGGTATTGGAAGTTCCCAGTCTAGACAGGGTGGAGGGAGGAAAATCAGTTAGTATCAGGGGTGTAAAATGCATTGTCGCAAACGTCTTGCTTATGGGGTGCCAGATGGGTCCAGGCACACTCCAGAGATGCAGGCAGTGGGTGGAGTTCTCCGTTGTGTTTCACAAGTTTTAACAAACCTCCGTGGCATGAGTTTGTACCCCCTTGAATGGGGGAGGGGGGCATTTGAGCGATCCAGCCACCCAGTGCAACACTTCCCCAGCTCCAGACTTGGACCAGTCAAGCCCTTGCTCTGGTTTGCTTCATTTGCTTAATTTTATCATCTGGACCCTGCATCTCTGAGTGAATTTAAGTTCTCGCGTCTCCTTGCATATTCATGGTTGCTATGGAGGTAGATGTAAGGCAGAGAAAAGTTTTTCAGAGTTCATTTTGCATTGGCTTATTTGCTTAGTAACGAGTCTAATGTCTGCAGAACTCAGGGATTGGGAGAAACATTGACATTTTTTCTATGGGAGCCTCGGTAGGGGTCGATGGGTTTTCTGGGTGTTGGGCTATTTCCTGTGGATCCCTCACCTATTCCTTATGGGGATTCTGCATTTGATGAGCAGGGCATTTGATGGTCGGTGTCTCACAAGGAAGCATGAATTGGCATAAAAAGCAGCCTTCAGGGATTGGGTTTTCCTTTGATATTAATATTTAAGTACAAGAAAATCTGAGTCTCATGGATAAAGAAGATGTGGCACATATATACAATGGAATATTACTCAGCCATACAAAGAAACGAAATTGAGTTATTTGTAGTGAGGTGGATGGACCTAGAGTCTGTCATACAGAGTGAAGTAAGTCAGAAGGAGAAAAACAAATACCGTATGCTAACACATATATATGGAATCTAAG
>NW_021145692.1:0-14729 GCF_002837175.3 Physeter macrocephalus | reverse complement strand
TGGGGATGTATGTGTATATATATATATATATATATATATATATATATATGTATAGCTGATTCACTGTGTTATGAAGCAGAAACTAAGACACCATTGTAAAGCAATTATATTCTAATAATGATGTTAAAAAATAAATAAAAACCACCTAAAAAAAAAAAGAAGAAAATCTGAGTCTCAAAAATCTCCTCAGGAAACTGAATGATAGTATAATTGGCAGAAGAGAATAGACTGTGAGGCTGCGGGCAGGTAATGCGGGGCTGTCCTCACGGGGCTCACATTTACATGGTAACTATCATAGCACACATCAGATGCTTACTTTGTGCCTAGAACTCTCGAAGGCTCTTTCATCTGTCGTAACCCATTCAGGTCTCACGATCTCTTTGTGATGGAGGTGCTGTTATTGACCTCAGTTTTACAGGAGTTAAACTGAGGCAGAGAGAAGTTAAGAAACCTGTCCAAGGTCACACAGCTTATCAGCGGCAAAGCCGGGAACTGAGTCCAGGCAGTGTGTCCCCCTCATCTGTGGGCTGACCACTGCACTGCACTGGCCTCGGTGTGGACCACACCAGGCTGGGACACCAGTGCTGGCGAGGGACGGGGCAGGGCGGAGGGCACAGCAGGGCAGGGCGTGGGCTCCATTTCAGTTTTAATTTGGAATTAGACTGCTATTTCTGTAAATGCCCTTCCTGCACTAACACTCCTATGATTCTATTAAGCAGGACCTAGGAGGAAAAACTGGAAAAATGTATATGTGCCTTTAGTCTGCTCCCTGGATATAGACCTTGCTCCTTGGGAACAATTAATTAGCGTGTTAGGTTGAATCTATTTTCAGCTGATTAGGGACCTGTCATGAAGTACTGCATTCGGTGGTCACGTAAAGTCTTCACAGCAGGCTGTTTATACTACCCGGCCACTTGTTTGAAACTTCTCATAGTTAGAAGAAACCTAAGCCCCTCCCTGGCAGCGGGTGAAGTACTTCTCGAGATGGCGAAGACGGGCTTCTTCTCCAGCAGAAATACACTTCTTGGTCTGTTCCTTCCTCTTTTCAGCATCTAAGTGCTCACTCTGATGACAGGGTAAAAATTGAAGGAGGTTAATTCACCACTGCAGGTGGGTTGAGAATCTTGCATGATTCCAGCTGGTAAGAATTCCTCTTAGAGGTTTAAAAAGTCTGCTGTTTCCTTCATGATTAGGAAGATAAACCTCACACCAGGACGTGTGTCCTGCCGTGGGGTCTGTGATCATTTTCCCAGGAGAGTGAAAATAAGAGTTTTGTTCCAGCCATTCAAGCTGTCCGTGGGAATGCTGATGGGAGAAGTTCAGGTGGGTGGTGGGCGCTCGGCTTTCGTGTCTGAGCATTCGTGTGCCGAGAAGCGTCTCAGAGTGATGAGCTTTTATGTTTGCCTCTTCCCCCGACAGGGCTGCTCGACGACCCCAAACTCCCCGTCCGTGAATCCCCGTTCCACTACACTGGGTCCATCGCTCTCCCTTGGCAGCATCTCAGGGGTGTCGGTCAGGTCAGACCTGAAGAAGCGCCGAGCACCTCCCCCTCCGTCCCTGCCCCGCGCGGGACCACCCGTGCAAGACAAGACGTCGGAAAAGGTAGGGAGAGGGCACCGCTCAGGACCGGGGCCCCTGCTAGATGAACCCATGAATCCTCTGGAAGGTGCCTGTGCGCCCTGTCATCCTTCAAGCTTGTGGCTTTAGTAACGGGATGGTTCAGGGTGAAAAGTTAAGCTTTATTCAGAAGTCAAGGTGAGGTGCCACATGGCTTCATTCAGGGAAGACCGAAACTAGTTTTGTGCCTTCATCCCTTAAAGGCTTAGGCTTGTTGATTAACATTTATTTTATCTTTAGCTTTGAGATGTGGGGCACCATTGCTTAATGAGAAAATTGCAGGCGCTGTAAGAAACCTGGGGTGTGTATAAGAGGAGGAGGGCACGTAATATAATATAGGTGCCCAAATAAACCGCGTTCGCGGGACGGCTGAGAAGGCGTTTGCACGTGAAGTTGGTTTCTATGAGACGTGACATCTGTTTAGGGAGGCCTTGTATCCGTGCAGCTTCAGAGCAGAGGAGCGGCTTTGCACGTGACTGTCCCGTGGGGACCAGGCAGAGCCGGCATCCCTAGCGGCTGGCCTCTCACTCTGGGCTTCTTCCTTCATCCACCTGATGGTTGGCCTTGAAATGCTATTTGACATACCAGGCCCTCATTTTCCAGAGGCCAGGACACTCTTTGACGGTTTTTCCGGCTTAAAGTGTGACCCTGAAAAAAATTATTTGGGTGGGATGCGGCAGCGGTGACCCCCAAGGGTGGCCAGGACGGACGATGTGCTCTGGGTGCTTTTAGAAGCCAGGCTCTCCTGGGCAGCAACAGGAGTGCTCCGCAGAGACCCCGAGAGGCGGGTCAGCCTGCAGCGTAAGGAGAAGGACCCACTCTTCCTCGCGGAGCTGAGATGGTTCCCGGCGACTTGCCCGGCAGCCTCCTGGGCAGATACCACCCCACAGAGGGGAACATCTGTGTGGAGCCCCTTTAAGCCCAGCTCTCCTCCAGCAGGAGGTGACTCTCCTGACACTTTTCTCCTGCTGTGGTGTTGCTTGGCTGGCCCGTGTCTGCTTCATGGGGTCCATAGCATCACACGCTGCTGGTCTTGAGGCCCGGCCCTTTTGTGCCTATGCATAAACCGACTTCCCTTGAAATAACGTAGAAACCACGTCTGTACCTTTCAGACGGGAGGCTGGGCCCCCGTGTCGTGGTTAGCGGTCATGTTAGCGGCTCCGTGGCAGTGTCGTGACGCCTCACATCCTTTCCTTTCCGGCCTGGTCATCTGTGTGTCCGTGTATCTGCCTGTTCTTTGGTCACCTTTCTCAGTCCCTCCAGGGGTGTTCTTCATCCCTGGTCTAGAGACACCCCTGTTCCCATGTAACGGCCTTTCCATCCCCAGTCCTTGCAGTCTGTCTGAAAAGCCTGTAATGCAACACAGTTTACAAGAAAACTTT
The DNA here is from genome assembly GCF_002837175.3 of Physeter macrocephalus. NCBI lineage: Eukaryota > Metazoa > Chordata > Mammalia > Artiodactyla > Physeteridae > Physeter > Physeter macrocephalus. Next base: position 11,730 of record NW_021145692.1, on the reverse strand, counting down.
TGACTTTTATGTTCTTTCAACAGTTTCTAATAGTACTAACTTATTTTGAGTTTTCCATCGTCTTTTCACTGTCTTTTGATAGAAGAAATGCAGGCACGAACCAAACTGGCGTTGTTTTGCTGTACGCATGCCCAGCTAAACAGCACAGACTCGTGAACACAGAGCTGCTTCCCGTGGGGGTCTGCAGTGCGTTTCACCCCTTATTTTGTGGGGAGTTAGGTTTTGAACTTTCTCATGACACAGAGCATCCTTACAGCATTTAGCAATTTTCAACCACCTACCTCTGGGGGTGTCTTGTTGCTTTTGATGGGGAGGGGTATTTCTTTTGTGGTGAAAAGTGTGAGTTCCCGTATCAGTATAATTTAAGCTTTATTTCAAAAGAATTGCATTTGCCTGATGTTACCGAATGTAGATGCTACACTGCGTCGGTATTTCTTAAAATTTTCTTGATTTACAATGTTGTGTTTAATTTCTGTTGTACAGCAAAGTGACTCAGTTATACATATATATATATATCTATTCTTTTTCATATTCATTTCCATTATGGTTTATCACAGGATATTGACTATAGTTCCCTGTGCTGTACAGTAGGACCTTGTCGTATATCCATTCTATGTATAATAGTTTGCATCTGCTGACCCCAAACTCCCCATCCATCCCTTCCTGACCGCCCCCCACCCCCTTGGCAACCACAAGTCTGTTCTCTATGTCTGTGAATCTGTGTTTATTTTGTAGGTAAGTTCATTTGTGTCCTATTTTAGATTTCACATATAAGTGATATCATATACTATTTGTCTTTCTCTGTCTGACTGACTTCGCTTAGTATGATCCTCTCTAGGTCCATCCATGTTGCTGCAAACGCCATGATTTCCTTCTTTTTCATGCTGAGTAGTGTTCCATCGTCTATAGGTACCACATCCTTATCCGTTCATCTGTCGATGGACATCTAGGTTGCGTCCATGTCTTGGCTGTTGTAAACAGTGCTGCAGTGAACATTGGGGTGCATGTATCCTTTCGAACCTTGTTTTTCTCCGGACATAGGCCCCGAAGTGGGATTGCTGGATCATATGGTAGCTGCGCCAATTTACATTCCCACCAACAGTGCGGGAGGGTTCCCCCCTTTTCTCCGTACCTTCTCCGGCATTTATTGTTTGTAGACTTTTTAGTGATGGCCATTCTGACCCGTGTGAGGTGATAGCTCATTGTAGTTTTGATTTGCATGTCTCGAATAGTTAGAGATATTGAGCAGCTTTTCATGTGCCTCTTGGCCATCTGTATGTCTCCTTTGGAGAAATGTCTATTTAGGTCTTCTGCCCATTTTTCGATTGGGTTGTCTGTTTTTTGGTATTGCATTGTAGGAGCTGTTTGTATATTTTAGAAGTTAAGCCCTTGTCAGCCGCACCATTTGGAAATATTTTCTCCCAGTTCATAGGTCGTCCTTCCGTTTTGTTTACGGCGTCCTTTGCTGTGCTGCTTCAGCACTTAAAAAATTCCTTCTATCCAGAGGAGTTATGTTTTTCACATTTTTATGTGCTTATCCAGAGTGGATAAAGTTGGCTTGAGTGGGAAAATGTATATCAAGTAGAGAACTGGGAATTCTGAATGAAAAATAAATAGTACTGTATACACTGCAGAATGAATAGAGCTCCCTCTGAGGCAATAAAAGCTTCTTTACTGAAATCCGTTTTATTTGGCACAGAATGAGTGGAGAAATTGACTCACAGCAGCCATCTCCTTTTTTAAGAATATGCATGGCATATGGATTAGATTTAAGCATTTGCTATGACCGTGCTTTTTTTTTTTTTTTTTTTTTCTTTCTAAATGAAAGGTATTTTGTTATTTACTAATTTCTGGGAAAGGAACCCAAAAATGTATTGTCATCGTTGGGGAAGAACGTCAATTCCTTCTTCCTGAACTTCCTCCCGTATAAAAGATAAGATGTTTGTTTGGAAAGCCTTATTTATATGCAACTGTTACTAACACGAATATCCTGAATCAGGAGGAAAGGCTTATTTTCAAGGCTGTGACTAGTTTATAGGAAAACGGGAATGCTTAGATTTTCTTCTTTTAAAAGACTTTTTTCTTATCAACTACTATTAAAAACTCAGTACAGTAGCCCCTTCCTATCTGTGGGTCTCCCCATCCTCGGATTCAACCAACCATGGATCAAAAAGAGTCAGAAAAAAAAATTCCAGAAAATTTCAGAAAGCAAAACCTGAATTTGCTGTTTGCTGGCAACTATCCACATAGCATTTACGTTGTATTAAGTATTGTAAGTCACCTAGAGATGATTTAAAGTACACAGGAGAACATGGGTAGCTTATGTGCAGATACTGCCCCATCTCATAGAAGGGCCTCAGCGTCTGAGGATTTTGGTATCTGAGGGGGTCCTGGAAACATCTCTCGCTGAGACTCAGGGGCGACTCTGTTTACTTTTTCGGGTCTTAAAGGCAAAATAATTTCAGCCATCTTCCAGGTCATCTGAAACTTTTAAAAACTGTAATCTTTGTCTCAGAATTTGCAACCTGCTTATATACTCATGATTTGAGTATTTGTTATTTCTAAAAGTACTTTTCAAGAAGATTTTTCCAGGGGCGTTTGAGCCAGTGAGAGAAGTGGGTGGCATCCTTGTTCCAGCCCTTCGACAGAGGGGCCAGTGAGACAAGGGAAGCCACGTGCCATTTTCAGAAAAAGGTGGAACTGCTCTCTGCCTCAGGCCTTCACCTCTCGTCCCAGCGCCTTGAGTGAAGCTTTAATTACGTGGAACGTTCAGACAGGAATGATCTATACATTAGGGCCCCATGTGCTAAGTCAGTATTTTTCAAGCCCGAGTGCTCATCAGAATCCCCCCAAAGGGCTTGTGAAAGCACATTTACCTTGGCTCCACACTGAGGGTTTCTGATTCAGTAGGTCTGGGGCCAGGCCTGGGAACTCGGGGTTCAGCAAGTTCCCAGACAGACCCCACTTTGAGAACCACCACCCCACAGACCTCTACCTGCCCCATCTGCCCCCCCAGAATTTGGACTGATCACATGTGAGAGCAGCAGGTCTACTCAGTATAAATATTTTTATCAGATCTGGAGAGATTCTTTGGCAGAAAAGTTACCACCATCATGCACCGTTCGCTGAGGCCTAAAGCTGTATATTAAGATAAATGAGTAGGCCCCACTTCTTCTCCCTGGGACCTGGGAAAAGGACAGAGGAATTGCCTGTTCCAGACGGGATCTTTCTCCCTCTTTCATCTTGGAGGGGCCACACTGTCCTCTCCCCACCTTGCTCCATGCTGAGATGACCCCTTGCCTTGTCCTTAGCCCTGCACAAGGGCTTGCTGCATCTGTGTTTGTGTCAGAGCCCCCTTTATACAGCAAGTCTTAGCCACGGACCCCAAGGAGACTTGCCTTCCTGTCATTTGCACACATTTGTCCCCCTGGGGCTGCTCTTGGGTCAGCCTGGGTCAGCATTCAGATCATGAAAAGGGGCTGAGGACACAGGTGCCCGGCTGGACAGCCCTCCACTCACTCGCTGGTCCTCAGTTTCCTCGTCTGCAAAATGGGAACGATCAAAGCAACCTCCCCAGGTGCACGGGGTAGAGGTCAGAGCAAGGCCCGTGGAGCCGCTTCCTGGATTCACATGCCAGCAGCTCTGTCGTTCCTGGGAGGACGATCTTGGCAAGTTGCTCCACTTCCGAGACTTGTTTTCTTAGGTGTGCAGGCTGTACTGTGGAGTGGGGGTGAGAGCCGGCCCCAGGGCCCTGGGGGTGCAGGGGGCCCGGCCAGGGTCCTGCATTAACCAAGTGGAAGATTGTATTTAAAGATCAAACTCTTTATTGCTAGAAACACCAAATGTGTAATGAAAAGTTGCCAAGCCCCCGGAGCAGGCTTATTCTGTTAAAGGATGCCTCCTTATCTCGGTGGCATTTTCCCCTCTGGGCACAAAGCTCAAACAGCCTACTCACTAGTCCACGCGTTCCGAGGATTGTGGAGGAGAAAGCAGTTGGTCATCCCTTTGGAGCCCCTGTTTGAGACGAAGAGACTAGAATAGTGTCAAGTCATCCTTCCTCAGGGGACTCAATTCACCCATTAAAGACAGAAAATCCCGTGGACCGCATCGGCCGACATCGCATTTGTACGACCCCTGTCAGGGTAACGAGCAGCTTATTTCACTTTTTATCTCTGTCCATTGATTAAAAGTAACTTGTGGAAGTCTGCTAGACAATGCTGTGTCTAATTTTAGCTGTCATCGTCCACAAATATGGAAGAAACAGCTAGCCATTAATTTATTCAGTCAATATCCAGTTGTTATACACCTGCTTTTGTGGCAGTTACAGCCGTGCATCTTTTTTTATTGTAAGTAGAAGTAATTCAAAAAATATTTTAGTTATTGAGGCGTTCTTTTGTCCTATTTTATAATTCCAACATAACAGTGCATTTGTACATTATCTCCAGTTTATTGCATTGAGACGAAAAGAGCTCGTGATGTCGGCTATTATAATGAGAGGTGACGGAGGCGTGTTATCATCGGTTATTAGTGTAAGCCAAAATGGAACTTTCTATGAAATACATGCTTGTGTAGTCAACAGATATTTTTGAACAGCTGCTATATGCAAGGCCCTGCACTTGAAAACACGAATCGATATTCATTACTGTAATATCTCAGTACAATGTACACATAAGAACACAGTATCTCCTACTGTGTAAATAAGTAGGATAATTTGGGAATGTTGGGAATTTAGCGGAAAGCACTACTACTTGCAAGTTCCATTTTCTGGATCGTCACGAGAGTTAGGTAATTAGAGTATTACAGGAAATCATAAAACTCTGCTGTCCGGACTCCCAAAGACACGTTTCATCAAGAACGGGGCTGTGCACGTGGCCCTGGTCAAGGTGGACTTCTGTGGCTGTGTGTCTGGTCCTGCCGGCCTGTCCCTGACCCGCTCTGCTTCCCGGGCCAGATCAGAAGGAAGGCAGCGCGGCAGCCCTGGTGGCCCCGGTTCCAGGGAATCTGCAGGGAGCAGGACCCTGGACCGGGGGCGATCAGGCCACGCGGCCAGCGGGACCAGATCCTGTCTCCTCTCCCGTTCGGACTGATATTTTTTGCTTATTGGAACGAACATCCAGAAGATGCTGAGGTCGAGGTGATTCTGACTTTGCAGTCATTGCTTTGTCACCCCTGGGCCTCCTGGGGTGAGGTCCACTCCGTTTCCGATCACACACCTCTTGGTGGTTGTTCTTTTGCTTCTGGAAAGGTGGTTGATGCTTGGAGACTTTTTAGAATTTATTTTTCATAATAATGAAAGGCTTTTGGCTACGGCTGGCATGTCGGCTTCCTGCAGTGCTGGGCTGAGCTGGGAGGAGCCGAGGTGGACGGGGCTCAGCAGAGAGCAGTGGTCCTGCAATTCGCCTTGTGCATCAGACGAGGCTGGGTGGGGGGAGGCCCCCCCCGGACCCCACCCCATGTGAGGGATGAAGGGGACAGGGTCTCGGATCCACAGGGCGCTCTCTCTCTCACACTTTACATCCCACCTGTCGGGGAATCCTGACCGGAATCCAGGTCCTCTCGCCGTGCCCTACCCCCGCCCCCGGTGCCCCGGTGCAGTCCCAGGACATGACTCCTCACTGGCCCCCGCATCTGCTCTTGTCCCTCCCGCTCGGCCTCCTCTTTATTCCATACTCGACACAACAGAAGGAGGATCCTGTCTTTTCGTAAAGCCTCGGGGGCTTCACCTCGCCCTGGGCCCCCGTGCTCTGGGCCAGCCGCTGCCTGTGCTTTCAGGCCTCCCGTGCTCCCGGCCCCGTGTCCCTTCTGAGACCCTCTGCCCTCTGTCCCTCTCTGCGTCCTTCCCCTGTTCCGTTTCTCTTGCAGCTGCTAACCCGTCCGCCCGGGGAAGGGGTTTTGTTTCTTTATTCACTAACCTCTCGCAGTGTCTCCCGGCAAGCCGTCCCGTCAGTAAACGTTTATATTAAATTAGTTCATATGTGCATCATTCATGTACCAAGCACCTCCTGATGGATCCTGTCCAAGTGAAAAACACCGCTTTCAGAATGTACGTGGAAAGAGCTAAAGAACTGCTTTGCTCCGGAGCCCGTGTAGAAAGGGCAGCTCCCCCGGACCACGCCTGCAGGATTGGCTCATCACTGAGGGACAGGAGCTCAGAGCAGTTGCAGAGCTGGAAATGACCTCGTGCTGTGGACGGGAGCAGGGGCGGGCGGCAGGTGGGCTGTGTGAGGCCGGAGCGGCCGCCGCGAGGGGCCCTTGAGGAATGGGCGGCCCTGTCGAGATGAGAAGGGTCCGTCGCTGCTTCCGCGTCCATCGGAGGAAGAGCAGGATGCGGCACGTGGCACAGACATCACTGCCCCAAGGAGCCTCCGGAGCCGCGGGCGGACGGGGAGGGGGGCGGGGGCGGGGCCGGCAGGGGTGTGGCCGACGCTGGGCCCGCCCCCCGGTGCATCCCCTGCTCCCCTGTCCTGTGGGTGCAGAGACACACCGAGAGGATGCGGATGGATGGCCAGCACAGCAAAGCTCTCGGTTTCTTCTCTCCCTTCCCCCCACCCTCCACCTCTCCCCCCTCTCTCTCCTCTTCTTCTGTTCAGTCTTTTTCTGCAACCCAGGCTTTTCTCCCTTGTGATCCGTATATCCTGTTAAATTCCCTTCAGTCCGTTTGGTCTTCCAAAGCCTCTCAACCATGTTTCTTCGGAATGATAACGTATATGTGTGTGTGACACTGTTTTCCATATTTGGACAGTACACTTCCCCATAGATGGTCAGATTTCACCCTCACAGCGGTCCTGGCAGGTGTGCTGACTATGGAGGCCCTCCTTCAGGTGAATGGAGGAAACGTGGCGGCCACGCAGCCCCGAATGCTGGAGCTGACTCAGCCCCGCTCCGCCTCCTGCGGCGCCGCTGGGCGTCCCCCCTGCAGGTTGCCCCCTTAACCAGAGGAGGACCTGGCCCTCCTTCACCTGCACACGCTTTCCCTCTGTCGGTGAGTTTGTAAGACATGAACCAGAGCTGGGAGAGGAAGAGGATGTCAGTGTGAAGGAGGGGTCCTCTGTCTCCGGGGGCTGGTCCTGGAGCTGGAATAGACCCCCCACCGCCCGCCGGGGCCAGCGGTGGGGACTTCCTCTGAGATGTGGCAGAAGTCCTCCCATCCCCCAGCGAACTTGACCGCACCCTTAAGCGGCCATCCGCAGATCCCCGGGGGGGCTGTTTCCTTTCCATTTTGCAGTGCCCACCCCTCCGGTGAAGGTCAAGAGCAGGGCAGGTAGCACATGTTGTGTCCGGCTGGAGGTCCGCACCTAACAACACGGCTTCCCCAGAGGAGCTGAGCGGACCCGGATGCCTCCCCTGGCCCCCCAGGGCCCAGCCCGTAAGTCCCCTCCCTCCACGTCCTCCAGCCCCCGCCCACCCTTGCTCCCTGCGTGGATGGGCAGGAAGGGAGGCCTCCATCCCAGCATCTCACGCCGGCAGACCTTTTGGCTTTTTCTGTGTGTTGTCTCTGGGCCTTTGGGGAACGTTTCTCGCTTTTGAAAAGCCTTACCCCAACCAAGATGTGCCTGGCACTCTTCCCACAGCAGGGCCTCACTCTGGATTTTTGATCCCAAGCAGGATGCAACAAGTGACTTCCTGCCAGAAGTAATCGCGCTTTTCCCCACTGCATCCACCCCATTAGCAGAGTGCAAAATCTCCCTGATTTGTTGGGTGCAGTGCGTTGCGCTCTATGTGGCTCTGTCCCTGTCCGTTTGAGGAGGAGCTGGTCCAAGACATTGTTACACGGAATGCATTTTGCAGCGTGCGTGATTTTCCGGTTCAGTGTCTTTGTAGGACAACCCTTGCTCTCAGCTCTTCTCCGAGAAATCCTCAGCAGAGGTCGGTTATGTGCCACTAGGTAGAGGGACCACTGGTGACAGAGTCCAGACAGGCCCATAGCACCGTCTCAGTCCCACAGTCTCAGCATACAGCTTGGAATTGCTGTGCCCTGGACCGCTCCCCGTCCTGGGACAGTGCCGTGTTCCTCATTAGGTCCCAGGCTCCACGCACAGTACCTGGTAGGCGGCAGACGCCCTGCGAGCATTATAAGGAGACTCGGGTGAGACTACATAACCTTGTCTCCCATCGGGGTGGATGAGTCATCTGTCTGGGCGGAGCTCTCGGGCGACAAGTCCAGGGAGGGTGGGCCTTGTTTTAATCATTGACTCAAATGAGTGATTCCGCTGGAGGTTCAGGTGGATGAAGACAGGTGGACAGGAGGGTCTGTCAGGACCCCGAGTGACCAGTAGGCTGAGCAGGTCTTCAGTGAGGGGGCATTCGGGCTGAGTTGGGGCTCTAGTGGCCCCAAGATGAGTCACTCCTGTGACCCCTGTGCTGTAGATCCTGGACAAGAGGCTCCCCAGGTCCCATTCGGCCCCTCCTTTTTCCCCAATCCAAGGCTGACCCGGGGCTCCTAGGTGTCCAGGGCCAGAACACCCGAGGGAAGGGTGCTGGTGTTTGGGTGGTACGGGCAGCCAGGTGAGGCTGTGCAGAGTTTCCAGCATCCTGAGCTCCACTGACCCCAGTGTGATGGAGGGAGGGGCTGGTGCCGATTACACCTGCGCCTGGGTGGCCGTGTATCCGGGCCACATCGTAAAAGACGAAAACTAAAGATGCCCAGAGGAGAACATTATGGGAATTGATGAGTCTGGAAATTGCCATCCCTTATTTTTAAAATAGCAGAAGTTAGAATATTTTAAAATATTAGAATATTGAGAGAAGGAAAGGCTGACTGGGACGTGACAGCTCCATTCAGATATTTGAGTCCCTATCCTGAGGCCCCAGAGGACAGGATGGGAAGCAGAAAGTGGACCCGCTAGAAATGTTTCGTTTAGCGGAACAGAGGAAAGAGTTTTTCTGTGAGGCAGAGTCAGGGCAGGGAGTGGTGAGTATGTGGGCAGAATACCTCGTGGCAGTTAGATTGAGTGTTTGCTGACAGTATCTTGTAACACGATGCTGCTGCGTGATCTTACATTGTCTCACCCGCTCTTGTGTCTCCTCTTACGGCTCTCGGGGCCCACGAAGCGTAAGTGACTTGCTCAAGGTCACGGCAGTGAGAACAGTTAAAGAGTAAGGCTGCAGCAGTGTCTGAGCACAGCCTCATGGGCTCCAAAGTCTGAGTTTTTACCTCGAACAGTGCCTGCCGACCAGCTAAGTTAAAAGGTGACCAGCCTGCTCAGGCTGCCCTGACACAACGCCGCCATGGGACTTAAACACCAGACATCGTTTTCTCACGGTCCCCGAGGCTCAAGGCTGAGATCAAGGTGCCTGCAGGGTCGGTTCTCCTGAGGCCCCTCTCGTGGCCTGTAGATGGCCGTCTTCCTGCTGTGTCCTCACGTGGCCTTCCCTCCGTGCGTGTGTGTGTGTGTGTGTGTGTGTGTTCTCACTGTCTCTTCCTCTTCTATAAGGACACCTGTCATATGGGGTTAGGGGCCACCCCAATGGCCTCATTTTAACTTGATCTCCTCTTTAAAGGCTCCATCTCCAAATACAGTCACATTCCGAGGCCCTAAGCGTTAGGACTTCAACATACGGATTTTGTGGAGACAGAATTCAGTCCATAACAAAGGGATACTGAGTTTCTGTTCATGCGCAAAGCAGTTTCCTTGGCCATAAGGAGTTCAAGGACGAATAACACACAGTCTTTTCAAAGCTCTTAGTATTTAATTGGTGCAGAAATTTTGTGCCCCCGAGATACCAGAGAACGGCCCTTGTCTGCGGAGATTGTGGCGTGGGGTCCAGTACAGCAAGAGCAGCCGATCCATCGGGAAGCTCCCACGTGCTCTCTTGCTTTTCACGATTCCACCTGATCTCCATCCCCGGAAAATGATCAGCATTGATCTGATCAGGGGCCAGCGGCTAGACTGGGTGAAGGCGTCACTTCTAACTTCCTTCCTGGGGGGTGGTACGTTGGATCACGGGTCAAGTCCTAGTGGAGGAACATTGTCCAGCCCGGCTAGGAGCGTTTAATATTAAACCAACTGAGGGCGAAAGGCCGTGGTGCCACACCGACCCCATGCAGCGGTCCGCTCACCGGCACAAAGCCTTTCTGTGGCTCCCGGGCAGAGAGGGCGCCTCATCCCGTCCTCAGCCAACGGGTCCCAAGGTCAGCATGAAACAGTTATAATGACCAGCACCGGTTCAGTGCTTGTTGTGTTTCAGCTGCAGTGCTCAGACCTTAGGTACATCATCTCATTTAACTTCATCTTTACAACATTTCGTGAAGTCGATGCTGTTCTTATCTTCGTTGAACAGTGAGGACACCAAGGTTCACCTAGGGGAAGTGAGGTCAGAGTGTATCCCAGGGCCCTCGGGCATCTCTCCTGCAGGGAGCGCTCCTGCATGGGCGCTGAGTGGGTCCGAGGGAACCGTGCGGCCGTCAGGGGGCACTGTGCTGGGGTGGGATGTGCAGACTGGAATCCCACTCTGCAGGCTCTGCAGTATGGAGTAGCGGGGGCGGGGGAGGACAGCAGGTGCTGAGGTATCTTCCTCCTGTGCTACGTGGTCACCTCTGATGCAGAGATTCTCAAATGGATGGAGCATCTGAAACGCAAGAGCTCACTTACTCATCATTGGCAGGGAAGTCACGTGTTTGCTGTTGGAGAACCAAACCTCAAAGATGAAAACCAGGGCTTCCCTGGTAGGTATATCTTCTTTATCCACTCCTCTGTCGATGGACATTTAGGTTGTTTCCATGTCTTGGCTATTGTGAATGGTGGCGTTCAGCTTGATTTTAAAACTATTCCAGTTCAACTGAGAAAAAAAATCAAACACTTTTCAGGTCAATTGGATTGTCATTAAAAGAGTTAGATTTGGGGCTTCCCTGGTGGGTCAGTGGTTGAGAGTCCGCCTGCCGATGCAGGGGACGCGGGTTCGTGCCCCGGTCCGGGAAGATCCCACATGCCGCGGACAGGCTGGGCCCGTGAGCCGTGGCCGCTGAGCCTGCGCGTCCGGAGCCTGTGCTCCGCAGCGGGAGGGGCCGCAGCAGTGAGAGGCCCGCGTACCACACACACAAAAAAAAAAGATGAAAACCATTCTAAAGGTCTTCTTGAAGGGAGCATGTATCATGCTCCATTGCGCACTGAAATCTCTGGATGCTTCAGCGAAGCAGTTTCCGAGTGCTCAGTTCCCGGGACCCTTTCTCAGCGGCCCACCCTGCTTGTCATGGAAGTGATGCTACAGTTGAAATATCTGGCAGAATCAGGATGGAATCAGTTCACCTCCATACGTGCCCTTTGGCAAGGAAATTAAGTCAAACTGGCAAGTGACTGATGGGAGAGGCTGGGCTCCTGTCCTTGTGTAATCCTGTTCTCTGGGTAGAAACTGCTGGATAAACAGGATTAATTTCACCTGACCCACCAGGGCCAGAAGTATATAAACCTGACCCATGTATAAGTCTGAAACCCATATTAAACTCATAGTAAAAGAGATGATGTGTGAAGCCTTTACTGAAGCCATGGCCAAACCCTGAAAACAGATCAACCAATACGGCTCAGAGGTGGATATCTGCTGATTTTTTGAGATGCCTCCTCTATTTGCTGGTTCCCCGCAATTAACAAAAGTATGTTTATCTGCTCATACAATATGTTATGAGACTTCAAAGGTCTTGACAGGAATGAAGAATGAAACGAATGGGGCTGTGGAAAGTTCTTTTGGGCCTAGCCAAACTGCCTTTGAGTTTATATTTTAAAAATAATGTTTGCT